>NC_087513.1:161270004-161377504 GCF_963921805.1 Phalacrocorax carbo
AGGAAGTTAAGACAAAAGGAAGGTCTGAACAAAAGTGCTCAAAATGGCCTGTCCCAGAGCGTGCGTTAGGATGTCAAAGCACTCACAGTGAATAGCCCTGCTCGTTAGGGGCAGCAGAAGCAGGACTCTCTTCTTGTGCCCACATACCAGGTGCAATGAAAAAAAGGCTGTGAGTGTGACCCCAGTCCAGAGTGGGGGAAACTCTTCTCTGACTATAAAACCAGAGCTTGGGTATCTCCAGCTAGCTGTAAAACATAGTTAGCAGTAAAACAGTTTCAGGATTTTCTCCTTTCCTTTCCTTTCCTTTCCTTTCCTTTCCTTTCCTTTCCTTCTTCTTTCCTTTCCTTTCCTTTCCTTTCCTTTCCTTTCCTTTCCTTTCCTTCCTTTCCTTTCCTTTCCTTTCCTTTCCTTTCCTTTCCTTTCCTTTCCTTTCCTTTCCTTCCTTTCCTTTCCTTTCCTTTCCTTTCCTTTCCTTTCCTTTCCTTTCCTTTCCTTTCCTTTCCTTTCCTTTCCTTTCCTTTCCTTTCCTTTCCTTTCCTTTCCTTTTCCTTTCCTTTCCTTTCCTTTCCTTTCCTTTCCTTTCCTTTCCTTTCCTTCCTTTCCTTTCCTTTCCTTTCCTTTCCTTTCCTTCCTTTCCTTTCCTTTCCTTTCCTTTCCTTTCCTTTCCTTTCCTTTCCTTTCCTTCCTTTCCTTTCCTTTCCTTTCCTTTCCTTTCTTCCTTTCCTTTCCTTTCCTTTCCTTTCCTTCCTTTCCTTTCCTTTCCTTTCCTTTCCTTTCCTTTCTTTCTTTCCTTTCCTTTCTTCCTTTCCTTTCCTTTCCTTTCCTTTCCTTTCCTTTCCTTTCCTTTCCTTTCCTTTCCTTTCCTTTCCTTTCCTTTCCTTTCCTTTCCTTTCCTTTCCTTTCCTCTTTACTTTACTCTTTACTTTACTTTTTACTTTACTTTTTACTTTACTTTTTACTTTACTTTACTTTACTTTACTTTACTTTACTTCCCTTTCCTTTCCTTTTTCCTTTCCTTTCCTTTCCTTTCCTTTCCTTTACTTTACTTTACTTTACTTTACTTCCTTTACTTCCCTTTACTTCCCTTTACTTTACTTCCCTTTACTTCCTTTACTTCCCTTTCCCTTCCCCTTCCCTTCCCCTTCCCTTCCCCTTCCCCTTCCCTTCCCCTTTCCCCTTCCCCTTCCCCTTCCCCTTCCCCTTCCCCTTCCCCTTCCCTTCCCTTGGAATTGTTGAGACTTCTCTACTAGCCCCCTTCTCAACCATCCTTCAGTCTGCTCAGCAGCTGTGTACCCCCTCGCGCTTACAGAGCAGGTCTTCCTCCTGCAGCCCAGGCAGATGGGCCACCATGGGCAAAGCCATGTTTCTCACCCACTGCTCCAAACCTGTCACCATTCTTCTCAAATCCTCCCCCACAGATCCTTTGATATATATTTCTCCAAACCCTGTTCCTGGTGCTCCTGGAAGAGCCAACAGCAACAAATCTCAACTTATGACCTTTTCACGATTCCCTTCTCCATGCTTCATTTTATACCATAGCTGTTTTGCAAACTCTGCCTATTTTCACCCCTTGCTCTGTTTATGACTGGCAGTAAGTCATCTAAACAAGTCCCAACTGGCCTTGAGCTATACTGTAAGGGTGTGGGTCATATCAGCAAGCTCTACACAACTGTCTTGGATACAGCTAGATGTCTAAGTTACTCTAGATGTTTGTGTTTGGTCAACTGGGTACTACCCCATGTAAACGAACATTAGGTGCCTTTAATGCTTGAAAAACTGCACTGCATTGACACTTCTCAGGCACCTGCACCTCCTCGCGGTGCTCATGATGGTCTTCAGACTGCCCAAGCTTAAACTGCCTGAATAGCTCACTTGTCAGGCAACATTAGGGCTTTTCGAGAAAGCTCTCCTTCATCAGGTGATGACCATAAGAATGTGTCAATGGGAAACAGAGAAATGGCCAGGTTTCCCAGAGGAGAAGGTCGAGCATGACTGGCCCAACTGCCTCCATGACTCCCATCAGCCCCTGAAGTGATGCCCTGCAACAATGCTTGCTTTCCTGATAGGTTTGTGCTTGACACACACATTCCTCTTTTGGATCCAAAACTCCCTAGATGTCTCCTCCTACCCTCACCTGAGCAAAGGCTTGAGCCCACATTCTCCGTGCATGACACAAGCGGGTGGAGGATCCTGGCCTGCTCAAAATGAAGTAGATATATTATTTACATTGGCACCTGCCGTTTTCAGTGTCACTAACATCTGTCCATGAGGCTTCATTCATACATAAAGTACACACGATGCAGAGCAGGCATACAGGTGTGTGGAATAAATTCCACTACGTGTGCTATTCTACTTCTGAAGATAAAACCCACATTAAATTAATGAGGAATGTCATCAAGTCCTAGCAAGTGATTAAGCTCATAGATCTGTGGCTATAAGGCTGTGGTGTTGACTAGCAGGCTGTTGTTTTTTCCATGCCTGCCAGTTTTGAACTGGTATTAGAGAATGTGGAAACTCTGGCTTTAGAGTTTGGTTGTGAAAGTTCAGCTGATTCAGAGATTAGGAAGCACTAGTACAGCTTCTGTACCCATTATCTCATGATTTAAATGTTCTCTGTTTTACATTAGCTAATGATTTAAGTGCCATTAGATATCTTTGTATGACATCCAATATGAAATAATCAACTAGCTTAGTGTAACATTGGTCCCATCAATCAAACTCCCTATTCCTCCCACAGCATTGTTAATGAAATGTTGTAAGAAAGCCCACAGACTGTAGTATAGCATTAGAATTAAGGGGGTGAAAGGTGACATTTCATTATTCAGTGTTTTGTCTTAGAGCCCCATTTCATTTCAACAAAAAGTCCAGAAGGTCGATTTGCTCAGAAAATGTTTTATAACTCCTACGATATCTGTCCTAGCTATTATTTGTGTTTAAGCTGATTTGCTGATGATATAGAAACATTCAATGGACAAGAAAGGCATCGTGTCTTTTAAAAATACACCTGATGCTAGAGTTTGACATGGTTCCTTTAAAGGAGGTTTGTGGTAGGTCTTTGTGTCCTTATGTTCTTTGTGGCGAGATGGGCGCCAGCTCAAAAAGACCAGCTTGTTGGTTTAAGTAGTTTTAATAATAAACTCTGTTGTTACAATGTAGCTAAATAAGGATGTTGTTCCTCAAGGTTTTGCCTGACTGATTTGTAGGTGAGGGTGAAAATGTGTGGATGCGAAGACAAAACATTGTCACATGCAGGACCACAGAGTTGCTCCAAGGCCTTTCAGTGGAGTCCTCAATAAAAGATAACATACCGGTAAATTAAAAATTAAACTGGCATTGTTGCACACTCACATAGCAGGGGGTGAGCAGCATGGCAGGGACCTAGAACATCTATTTAGTCACCTTCCTCACCAATGGTCAAAGCCTCTAGAGAGACATCAGAGATCATCTGCTGAAGTGGGATCTGACCAGACAATAAGGGGACACCTCTGGAGGGAGGCAGAAATAGAAGCCAGGATGGAGGAAGGCCCACGGCTGTCCAAGGAGCAGTTGGTCAAGAAGGGGCCGGTGGCTGTTTTGTGGAGTTAATAATAAAGGCAAAACCCAGGAAAGGCACTAAGTTGGAAAGCAAGCTTGTCTGCACGTCTTCTGTTCAAAGCAGAGCAGGGACTCCAGCTGCTTGGAGAGCCACCTTTCTTTGAAGCAACTTTGAGGTGAAATTTTTAGTCCTTTATGCAACTGGTTAAAGCTTTTCTAATTCCCCTTTAATTTGGGAGTAGGCAGAAAGCTCTCAGCATTTTTGCAGGTAAGCTCTTTGCCATTCTCTAATGAGCTATTTTCTTTTGCTGAGAGATCAGGATTGAATTATTAATATACATGGAAGAGGGACATTATTTAATTCCAAGGAAAAGAGGATATTTAACTTATAATTATCACCTAAAGTACATAAACCCTCAGCTGGGACTTCGTTCTTTTAAGACTGTTTCAGATTGTCATGAAGTCTTTCTCAGTTAGACACAAGCTCCAGTCGATGCTATGCAAAAAGCTGAAGTCTCCTTGCTACCGCATTGTCCCAGTACTGTACTACAGCACAGGCAACTTCAGCCAGCCAGCTGTAGTGGAAAGGCTTGAGATTGTGGTTTTCTCCTCTCTGAAGATTTATGTGGTATTAAATAGGCAAAAAATGCATCCTTCTGCTTGTGAAGAAGAGGGACACTATAATAGGTTCAGACTTTTTTGTGGAGGAGTCGAAATGTGGCACCAAATTCTGAAAAGGGTTTAATTAACAGCTTGGTTTTGCCAGACTTTCCTAGTGAAGAACTAACTTAGCTTATGGACTATAACTCCAAAAAAGAACTATTGATATGTTAATTGTATATGATTATGAATGGTTATTTATGGCATTGGATCCCTCTGCTAAACCAATTATGCTCTATTTGTGAGATTTGCATTATACTGCATCCATGGCATTTAATTAAACTTCTATTTCTCTTCTTTCTTTTTGGTTTTTTTTTTTCTTTTTGTTTTTCTTTTCCAGCCTTAAATGTATGATCAACTACACACTAGTCACTCAGTGGTTAAAGCTGAAATCAGCTATTCATTCGATCACCCTCACGCGCATCCTACTTGGTTTGTGCTGCCCAGAAAATCTTAGCTGTGTCCCCTTAAATGTTAACTCACCAACTTATCAGCTCAAGCACAATGAATTTTTATAGTCGTATCTTACATATTTCTAGAACTGGACGGATCAGTTGCTCCCACTCTATTGGTGAAAACCATCTTCTCTATTTTAATGCATGTTTAAATATATTTATATAAACATAAAGGGGATGTTTAAAAACAGTGTAATGGCACAGCGTGCTATAATCTGAGTGGTTCTTTTAGTCTCCTTCTGCCAGCTAATAAACAGCGTATAAAGTCAACTGCATAACCAATGCTCTAATTCAGAACATATCAAAAGGTTTGCGTGGGCGAGGTAAATTGGGCTGATAGTGAGTCAGGAGCTGGCTGGATCCCTCATTTGTTCACTCAGACAATTTTAAATGTAGAACTAATTTTCAAGTAGTTGAATTTTTGTAAAGAAAATGAAATCCTTAAGGGGGTAATTGAGCTGGAATCCTCTGAAACACAGTTCAACATGGATTGCCTTTTCACAGCTGTTTCATGTGGAAAAGGATCTTAGGTTTTCATTCCCTTGACACCTGCCTTCTCTTTCTTTCTGTAAGTGTACTAAAGTGCACCTATTGAAAGAGCTGATAGGGGTTAGTGGAGAAGGAGGTTAAATCATGATACGAGATATATTTCCTTGTTACTCGAAACTTGCTTTGCGTCCTACTCACAGTGCCAGTGCCAAAAATGTTGCTTTGGGGCTTTCTGTGGTTGAAGTATCCAAAAGTGGGAGTAAAGAGATACCTATCCATCCTTCCTGCAGCCCCTCGTGTGTACCAGTTGCTCTATTACCAGGGCAGAGTGCTGAGAAATCTAGAGTACAGGAGCTGATCTTCTGGGCCACATATATATACACATATACATACATACATACATAGACACATAAAAAACTCCACTGTCCCTGCTCAGGCAATGGCAAACAGCATACAGCCAGTTCTTCAGTTTCAGAACATAATAATATCCTCTTCCTGGCCACAATGCTATTCATCACAGCCTTTTGCCAAATAACAGGCCTAAGTGGCCTGGAGGTCTTTCTGTGGACACTATTCCAGATTCAGTTTCTCAAAGAACATTCTGAAACATGCCAGTCCTAAAATATTTCCAACCTTACTCAGAAAAACTCTCACTAACAGAATTCAGCCCTTGGACTTCTGTTCTCTAAGAAAACGATTCCCTTCTGTCTCAGCTGTAGTCTCAACAGAAAGGAGTTTTAGCATCTTGCTTGCATCTTAAGTGCATGGTTTAAAAGGTTAAAAACACAAAGCAGGAACAGTTTGAAGCTATTTTCTGGGTGTGATCATAGGGATGGGAGAACATAGTTGGAATAATTGTATCAGAAGGGAATCTCCTCAGTTAGGTTCCTTCTACTGTCACACATTAGCAAATAAAGCAGGACCACTGCAAAAGCATTTATTTAGCCTGGTTGTTGGGGCAAGTACAAAAGAGTCTATCATAATGACATTACTAAGGGAACCATTGCTAGAATCTAGTTTGAGATAGCTGAGGAAAAAAATGTAGCTCTTATTTCAATTGGGACAATTTGCAAATACCCAAATCTTCTATTGTTTGAAGGGTTTATTTTACGACACAGAACCTATAGTTACTGCACCCCAAAAGTTCTTTTTTCTGATTAGCTGAAGCACAGACAAATCATGAAAAGACAATTGTACACTTTCTTGTGTTGCTTTATGGGCTTTAAGTGCCTACAAAAAAGGATTCCTTATGCTTTAATTTCTCTTTATTTTTTTGACTGTAAAGACCCATGGGGTAAATGCCAGCCCCACAATCCTGCAGTTATATGGTTACTGTCAGCCTGCTCAAATGATGCTTCCTGTTCATTAGGCGTCCTTTCATCTGACAACAATGTACTGGCTTTGCTGCAATTCTTAGTCAACGCCCATCTCTTCAATAGCCTGTGAATAGTATTAAATAGTGTTTATGCTAGCTATTGTTGCCTTTTGTGTGGTTTGTCTAATTCACAGAGAAAAGTCTGCTTTTGTGGTCTAAGGCTGGCTACGTCATGGCACGCCATGTGCCTTCTGATGGGATCCATTCCTGCTGAGTGATAACATTACAGGCCTGAACTCCTTTGCAATACAATCCAGCATTCTTAACACAGTCAATACACTCACAGGCAATCTAGTTTACTCTTTATATTAAGAGGTTTAGGGAGACAAAGCTCATCTAAATACCTGCTTGTGAAACAAATAAGATGAATTCAACCAATTTGAGAATTACTCCCCAGCTCTCACAAAACTACACAATGAAAATCAGAAATCAAAAATGTTAAAAAATACTGAAGCTGTGCAAGGGATGCCCAAATGTCCCAGGTAGAGACATTCTGCATACACACACACACACAGAGCACATTTTAGTAAATAAGGGGGCATTATTTTTCCTAGTTATTGTCCAAGACGAGGCTTAATACTAGAGTAAAGGCGGCTGCTTTTCTTTGCTTAAACCACTCACAAAAGAGAAAGGATATTGTACGGATGATTACATTATCCCGTAGCTCAGGAGCCTTTGCAGGGCAGGTATGTTGCTGTGCCTTGAAAGGGCTTTTGATGTAAGCAGATCATTAGAGGCTCAATGTGTAACTGATCCTTAGCTGTCTCTGGCTTTCAGTGTATATGGGTTATTCTTCTCTAACCATACGCTCCCTGTTCTAGGTATCTAAAATCTTATTGTTGTCCTTCCCTCCCCCCTTCCCTCCCCTCCAACCTTGTCACTGTACAGCTACAGTTGGTTTCCAGCCTTGCCCTGGGAAGCGTACAAATGCATACAAAAGCAACTGGAAAGCGAGGCTTACACTGCTAAATAGTGCCATTTGTTTGTCCCAGGAGTTGTTATCCTCCGTGCGTCACGCTTTGAACAAGATGAAGAGTAGCTTCTAAAAAATATGGCACTGAAAAGAATGCACACAAATAGTAATTATTACTCTGTAGCTGCTCAGGCTATAATACCCTCCATGGCCAGAAGCAAGCAGGGAAACAGGGGACAGGGTGGGGCTGGGAGTAGGTGGAGGCAGAACTTTGTTCTCTGTGCATCATAGGACAGCATTGCAGATTGCCGTCCTGATCAGCATAACAAGGGAGATCCATCATACCTGCTCTTCTCTGAAGTATTACGGGCCAGATCCACAAATGCATTTAGGACTGTAAAGCTCCTGGCAAACAAGAGGTGCTGGGGTGAACAGCCATAGAGAGCTTGAACACAGACTTCTCCACCTGAACTGGCCACCCTTTAGAGTCAATTGGAGGAGGCTGCTTCACCCCTGTGTTCACCTCTGCCATTCGTCTGTTGAAGTACACCTTACAAGCACTTATTTCTTGCCACTACTAATAGGGAGTGGGATAGGCAGCCCAGGAGTGGACACTGTAGACGTGTATCTAAAGTTTGGAAAGATGAATCCCACTCACGTGTGCTTCCGTGCCTGCGTGGATCCGGAGCTCCAGATTCTGCTGTCCTCCTGGGTCTCGTAGCTAAAAGCTAGTTTTTCCAGACAGGTAGCATAGAAAAGGCATGGAGTCCTTATTAATTCTCTCTTTTTTTAAAAGCTTCTGAGTGCCTCCAAGCTACACAGAAGGCATTCATTCTTTCCATCTTAGAGTGAAAAATGAATTTAAAAAAATCTGTCTGTCATAACAACATGAAAGCATTTCCTGAATTACAGCCCTGACTTCTGAATGAGGGTGTTCGACTGAAATGAGTCAGTGCAAGTGGAAAACCACGTTGCCAAAAAACGAGGAGGAACCTGGCAGTCTAGAGCAGTTGCTAGATAAGAGCTTTTTCCCCTGCATTCAGATCAGCTTCCTATGGAAACAAGTTGAGCAAATGCTCACCCAGAGTCAGTGAATGAAAAAGAACCTATGCCTTGCACAGATGTGTTACCTTATTTTGCTACTGAGAATGAATGAGATGGGCTTTGACTAACGCTTTCAGCAGAAGGCAATGGAAATGAACTAGGGCTGTCAGGAAAGCTCATTGATTTTGCAGCACCCATCCAAGTTGTACATTATAGTTTGGAGGAAGAGCACTCCCTTTTCAAAAGATAATTTTTCAATGTACTGCCCATGTTTGTGCTTTTGTGCAAGTGATAAAGGTTTCATAAATGTTTTATGCGATCAGCATTTAGCAATACCTGGGAAGTTGGCAATTCTGACTAGATCTTACAGATACCAACTTTTTTTTGCCATTAATACTTTTTTCCTTTCTGTTTATGTTCCCGGATTGATTTCCAATAGTCAAAATTGAGACAATAAAGGCAACCTTAGTTTTCAAGTCTGCAAATAGGACAGACAATGTATGTAACCTCCTCATTGATTGACTCTTCTGTTTTTATAGATTCTCCCTCTTGAAAGAATCATTAACCACCAGAGAAAATGATTTGTTACCATTGATTACATGACATACTGCTCTGACATACACAGTTTTTATATCTAAGTTATTAATTATGTTGTTAATGTAATTTGCAGACTGTGAGATAAATCATTCAGCTTCTGACTGGATATTACTGGATACGTTGCATATATAAATACATCTTTGGGTGGGAAAGGAACTGTTACCAAGAATAATAGATTGGAATACTACTAGTTTGCCTTATAAATCATTATGAGCTAAGGAAAACTTCCTCTGATCATTTATTTTATTATCTTGGAAATGCTGAGCTTCTCAATGTTTCTGTTGTTTATGTGCTACAGTAATACACATAATTCCTTCATTTTAATACAGAGGGAAGACTTGCAATTGTTCTGTTCATACTCTATCCTCTTATCATACATATTCTCTCAAGAATTTCACAGTTTAAGGTTAATAAGCTACAGGAGATAGAAAGCCAAGCTTAATTTGGGTCTTCCCAAAGGCTTCACTAAACATTTTTTTCCCCTGTTCTGGTGGTGGATACTGTGTGCTAACTTCATTCTCTGTAACTTTCTTTTCCCAGCAATGCTTGCCAATAAATTAATTATGACAGCCAGTGCCGTGCATGTGTGTCGCAGTAGTCTGCTGCTGCCACTAGTGACTGACCCATGCGCTTCAAAGTGGAGGTCTCTGCATTTGTACCAACAAATTGTTTTTAAAAGTTCCTCCTGTTTTGTACTTCATTTCAACAGGTCTAGCTCTTTCCTTAGTTTCAGAAGGGTTTAGCAGCAACTATTCAGCAGTTACCCTGGGAGCACACTGCAGATTATGCATGCTTGCCTGACATTTGACAGATGCCCTTAAAAGGCTCCGTTTCCTTTTCATAGAGGCCAGGGGGTGGAGGAGGGTGGAGGGCTAGACACATTTTTGAAGTGAGTGACATATGTTTAAATGTCAAGGTGGTCTTACTGAATAGCTAAGCACAACCCTTGTACATCGAAACAGAGACTAGGTGGGAAATGTCCTTTTTAGTTAGAGCTAAGAATTCACATCTTTTAATGTTCTTAACCCAGCGATGACATAGTTCTTCATTTGGAGGGGGAGCTGAATGCTGAAGATTAAATTTTGTTGCTAGTATATGATAAGACTCCTTTGAAAGTCTCTCCACGTGTGAATAGTGAATAAAATGTGGTTTTCAACAGGTACTGTTGAAAGTGTGAAACTCGAGGAGATAAACTTTCTCCCCTCCCTGCTCGGCTCTGTCCAAATGTTGGTTGACATTGAGTGTTGGCCCAGTAATGACGAGCAGAGCTACAGGTGCAGCTGGGATATGGGCTGGTGTAAGGTGGATGAGTATTCATCTTACCTCTTAAAAGAACAGAAAAGTCTGCAGCCTGATGTGAGTCCAAACCCCTTCATTGTTTGCTTTAGCTGCTTTCTTGGTTTAGGAAGTGTTCAACGTCTCGATATCAGGGCTTGATACAATGGACTTCCACATCAGGGTCAAAATTTTTTAGAGCATCAGTGCCACAGTCTTTCCCAAATCGAAACAGTGAGGTGGCCTCAACGAAGGAAGATGCTCCTGGTTTCACAGCTAAGTGTACATCCTGGAGGAGCCTTGCCTGCAGAAGGATCCATGCATATGTTAGAAGGTTGTTTTGGAAAATGGCTGGCTTAAACGTAACTGTTATTATGTCTCCGATCCCTTTTAAAAAGAATGGAAGAATTCCTGTCATCAGTGTGGATGCAGGTTTGAACCTTTCCAGCTGACATTATGTCTGGTTTTAATTAATTCATCATTTTGAGCTATTGTATATGAACTTCAGGTTCCCATGGAGCCAGCAGCACCAGTCAGAGTAAGGAATGGTGCAGGCAGCCCTGGTTCAAGGTTCAGTGCCCAGCAGTCCCTATCAATTTCAGACCTGATTTGTCCTAAGAAGATATCGCCAATTATGTCATGGTAGCTGGAGGTAGATAGATATTTCCTTGGGAGGAAAAAAAATGGCCACCATCATTTTGACTTGTCATCTCAATTGAATTTGAAATCAGCTCTCTAGGGAAACATGTCCACTGCATTAAACAACTGGGTGAATTAATGCTGTCATTGATCCTGCTCATCATTACAGATGTGTGCACTAGCATCTGCATCCGACTTCTCCATCTGAGGGAGTCAAACCATGGCCCTGAAGGGGCAGAGCATGCTGGTCTCTCCAGCTGTGCAAAACGGTTCCAGCCCTGTCTCTGAGTTCATACTGACATGAATAAATGGAAGCAGAGTTTGGGTGACAGATGAGATGCAGAGGCAATTTCCCCTTATTAGCTTCAGTGTCTCCTTTTAAATGTCAGTAGAAAGAGGAAAATGAAAACAACACTGTCGGTTAATGTTGATGAACAATTTAAGTTTATGTTATGAAATTCATATCAGCAAATTTATGGTATGCATCCATATGACACAAAGTTTCTAAGAAAAGTGTCAATAATATTGAAATAGTTCCTGTCTATCAGGTGATAACTGCAAGTTTTTCAGGGGCCACAGCTATAGTATAGTGAAATTAGAGTCACATATTCATTGGTTGCATATGGACTTTCCTATTCAGATACTGTGGAATAAAGGTCCTTAATTGATATATGTTGCATCTCCTCATAAAAGAGATTTTTTTTTCCAGAAAGTTTGGTTAAAGATCATTTGAAGACAGAGAATGAAACACACAAAACTTCAGGGAGATCACATTTTCCTTCTTACTGCTTTGAAATTTTAGAATGTTTTTTAAAAGGTCTTTATGATTATCTGGCCAATCATATATACGGATATGCAAAAGATTTAGCTGCTAAAGACTACTTTTTCCTGTTTTGTTTTGTTCCCCTTATACAGAATAGCAGATGTTTTTTAAAGAAGATTAAAGTAGACATTGATTAAAATGTATGAAAAAATTTGTTCCAGAAAACTGAGAGCAACCTTTTTACTATATCAGTTTATACACACAAATTGACTTTCTGACTGATAAGGAGGGCAGGAGGTAGACGAGCAGGGAGGAAGGAACAGCATCGTAGGAGTGATGACAAAAGGTGCTGGAAGGATCCCAGATTATCAGCACAATGTAGGAAGGGGGTGGAGGACAGCATGCAAATGTCCTTTCCTGTGTGCAGCTTGTGTGAGGGCCCTGATGGATGTGGGGAATGAGGCTAAGCAAACATAATACTGAGAAGCTGTAGAAAGGGGAGGCAGGTCATCAAAAACACCCAGGAGACTGAGGAAGACAGACTGTATCGTATAAATCCACCCTAAAACCAGTTAAATTGTTTATTCCTGTTCTTTCTCCTTATTAGATCATTTCAGATCTTCACTCTGAGGCTGAAAAACCTCTCTTCACAGGCTATTTTCTAATCTACCTTAAATGATAGCTAAGAAATTAAACCAACCTCCAAACCTCGTATAGCCTTCTCTTCTTCCCTTCCACGCACTTCTCACGGAGGATGTGGGAAGGCAAACATAGCGTTGTCTGTTAATAAAATGCACATAGATAAAAGACATAAAATTAACATATCACAAGATTATAAAGTCACAAATTCCATTCAGTCTTCTGTTGCAGTAGCCTCCCTGTCAGTTATTAATTTAACCTTTGAAAATACACTTTACAGTACATCACATGGTTATAAATCAGCGGTGCCTTCAAAACGGCACACAAATCTCCAAACTGAAACAGCCTTATAGTGTAAAGTCAAGCATTCAATGACTGGTAATGCAGTTTAATGTGTATTGGTATCCGTAGGCTCAGACAGTACAGTTTTGCCTAAGGTTTCATAGCAAGCGTAGAGCACAGCTGAAGCAGGACCCGGTTTACGTCACCCGCAAGTTCCCTGGCTCTAAAGACACCCTCTCTCTTCTTGCCACATGTTGCCATGTCCTCTTTCATTCCTGATTTATAACCTCAAGCTTGTCTGAGGTAACATTTGTAAATTTTAGGTCTTTAAAATTGCAAGTAAAAAAAGATGGAGGGGATATTTTGAAGAATTGTATAGCCCGCTGTTTCTAGACTTTCCTATCCACAAGAGAGACCATTAATATTTTGGCTAAAAGACTAACTGGCAGAAGTTTGCTCTTCTTTATCATCCAGCCATGCAGAAAGAGGAACAATCTCCAGCCTCTAGTAGTTTATGCCATCTACTCCCTGCTAGGCCATAGAGGAGCTCTGCAAACATGGATGTATGGGTGCTGTTGGTGGCTCTGCAGGTGGGTTCAGTTACAGGCAAAACTGATGCTCACTGGGCATCCCTGTGCTGAAAAGCAGTGGCACGGAGCGGGTGACTCTTGGGTGTGTCAAAACAGAGGCAAAATTGTAGTTTCTATTCCTTGTAATCTGATGTCAGCTAGGACACAAACACCAACAACAACGTACCACAGTTAAACCATTTGCTGCCTTTCAAGCCAGCCACCATAAATGTCATCGGGCGTCCTCTCAGCCTGCAGCAGGGACAAGGTAGGGTATTTCTGGTAAAACTTCAGTGAAAGCAAATTGCTTAACAAGCAGCTTGTTAAGCCGTAGTAAATTGATCCCATTCCAGCACCTGCCCTTAGCACTGCCCTCGGACGGCCCTTTACGGCACAAAAAAAGGCTCTGCCGAGTCCCCAGGATCCATACAATAGGTGCAAAAGACAGCTTCGCTTTTCACGTTGCAAATCATTCCCAGCATACGCATCATCCTCTTTTTGTGTTTTGCCTAAATCCAAGGACCAAGGGTATTTAGGCACCTAAAGCTGTAGAAGGCATCTGCAGGCCCCAATGTGCCTCTCCAGATCTGCCCAGAGGCCTTCTGCCTAGACGCTGTTACCAGTTTTCTGAACTGCATCCCTCCTTGCCAGTGCATTAGTCCATTCATCCTCCTTTAAAAAATGTTGCAGAGCAGTTAACAGCTCTGTGAGGAACTGTTGACATCGCTAATATTTACGGATTAGAAAATGTTAGTTCCGTGCAAATTATACTTAATTACTGTTGTAGGATAATAATTATTTTTCATTAATAGAGTCCTAAATCTTTGAAAGCCTTAAATACAGTATATCTCATTATGTTACACAGTACAAAACCAGTGAAACCCTTTCATTAATTCATTAATAATTAGTTGGAAAAGCAATGTGACAGATTATTATACATGCTACCAAGTACTATTAGTACACTGATATACACAGCTTAATTTGAAACTTTAATATTAGAGTTTTAGTTCTTCAGCCATGGAAATTGAGTAGAAAATGACTATGAAGATAAATTTTCATTTGACATTTTCTCTTCAACTGCATTTTCTACCGTGTACTCCTTTTTTTACAATTCAAACAATAAGAAAAAAAATGTATTTAACATGGAGGACTACTTTTTTAATTAACGCTAGGTAACATTTAGTTAACGGACTTCCAGTCAGACAAAATGTCAAAATCAGCAGTGCTGTACCTTTTGAAAGTGGTGGACCCTCTCTCAAGCCAGTTGAGACACCCCCCAGAACCACTTAAGCAACTAAATCAAGCCTTTACTTCTGGACTTCTACACTCTCCCCCTGCACAAACGCCAGGAAAATCAGGTTAAACGGTTCGCGAAAGGAAGTTAACAAACATCATCTTGTTAGAGAGCGAGAGAGAGCATGAGTCTTGTTCTCTGCACACTTTTGTCTCAAGTGGAGACAAGGGGGTACCCCTAGCATATAACGTGTGCTAACACAGCAGTCTGGGGTCGGTCAGGCAAATAGCACTCTAAAACTCCTTTATCACCCCTGTGACTCTACCCTGCAGATCTACACCTCGGGCACAGACAGCAGCTTCTTTGGGTAGGAAAGCTGGGAGCAGGCATTTTCTTCCTTTCCTATCCCTGCATGGTGTTGGGTGGCCTTTGGTGGTTGCAGGGCTCTACTCAGTTGTACCTACGCTAAATAAAGAGCTCCAACTTTCCAGAAAAACTTTGACAAAGTACAGGCTTTCTGTTCCACAAGAAAGTCCAATCTTTTGAAATGTGATTTCATCACGCTGCAGTATCAAGTTGTGGAACTATTATACCTGTGCCAATTTTAAAAAATAAAAAATAATTTTTTTAAAAAAATATTATAACAATTTATTCAAACCTTTTCTAATGATCCATGCAAATTTTTAAGGTTGAATTGTAATACAGGAAAGCATTGAAAAAAGGAAATTAGAACTGGGTGGCTTAAACAGGTTGAAGTGAAAGTTTCAACACTTTCACAAAGAAAACGCTGTTGATGTTTTGTGCCTGCAAAAATTTCAACATTTTCTTGAGTCTGCTGTACAGTAGAAAGGTCTCCCATCAGAAATGTTTTGTATTCATGAAGTTATTTAGAGCAAGCAGTTTCACATGCTCTGATGAGCTGCATGTGAAGACAGAAGACATGCACTTAACCAACAAACAATGCTTTTTCTCCACCCCATACTCAACAGAACGCAATATAAATTCCTTTATTTGCCTAATTTGCGTCTTTTGGGGACAGTAGTACATAGAAAACATTATTAGTCCTTTACATTGACATCTGTCTGTGGAAGAAGGGCTCAGAAGTTAGTCTTACCACAGGGTGTAAATAATCACTGACCTTCTGAAAAGAGAGTCCCAGACTGTGGCTGGGAACACCAGGAGTGGGGATGTCCCTGCAGGCCAGCCAGTCTTTGAGAATCTTTTTTAATGCTCATTGTAAATCCTGAAGATGTACAGAAAACTTCAGTTCCTGTGATGCTTTCTAAACCACAGGAATATATTTAACACATTAATAAAGGGGAAAAAAAAGCCAAACAAACCCTAGGAACAATCCAGTTCCTGTCATCTCTCTTGATTTTTCACTTAGTAGTCTTCTTTATGGATTAAAAAACTTTTTTTCTTCTTCTTCTTGTAAAGAGTGTTCATTGAAGCTTGGCCAATAGATGGTATCACCCTTTCCAAAGTCTATGCTATGGGAGGCCTATGGAAGCATATCTGCTCAAGGCATTCATGCAAATTATTACTTACTGCCCTATATGCTCATAAATTAATAGCTTCTCTGTGGATGAAAAACAGAAATTAGACAACCATTAAGGTTGAACAATGTATAAAGAATATTAAATATTAATATATGAAATGAAAAAATATTGCAAGAGATATGAATAGATATGCCAGGAGCATAACAAGCCAAACCTAGGAATGTAAATAATAAAAACATGTTTTCAGCTAGATATTCTGGATGGTTTAGTATTCAAATTAAAGTTTGTTTTCCCATTCAATAAAAACAAAACAAAAAGTATTTACCGTTGTTGCCTTATTTGCATGAGAGTTCATTTTCCTCCTGTGAACAGAAACAGATCTTGAAGCGGAGGCGAATCAGGGTGGAAAGGCCACTTTCTCATCGGTGTCTTTTTCAAGGAGCATTTCAGTGAGGTGTGGATGGCAGCTCTGCAAGTTCAAGAGCAAGAATACCCCTTACAATTTTAAGTGTTATTTGAATGAATAATTGCAAAGCTAGCTTGTGCATTTTAATGACTTGTGTCGGCAGCAACTATAAAATTGAAATGGAAATTGGATGAAGAGTTTACTTAATAGTAGGATAAGGTTGCCTGTTGCTAAAGTATTGCAGCTGACTGCATGTGTCACATGTCTCTGGCAATGATGATTCTCATTAGAACCCTATCAGAGCTACAGGACCTAGCATTTCACATGATGCAGCAGCCGTGAAAAATCATGTCAAAAAGACCCAATTTCTTTGTGGATCCAAGTTAATTTTTGAAATCCATTACACTCTGGCCAGCTTCAGCTTATTTCTGCTAATTCTGAATTAAATACTACTGTTCTGTGTCCCTGTGAGTATTATTGCAAAGGCTCTGTATGGATTTTGACCTTGACCGTAGATTGCTTCAGCCAGACCGGTCCTTGATTCAGCCTTGTGTTAGGTCCATAGGAGGGGCAAGTGCACCTATTATAAACATACATTTAGTGAAACATCGGATGGAGCATGCCCTTGTTCCCATAGACCCAATATTATACTATTTCATTTAGCCATTATGATGTTCATTTCCAAGAGCTCAGGCTGGACTGTATCACAGGGTACTTTCCAAGAACTCTGGATCCACTCATGCCTAAACCCTCTGTGTGAATCCTACCAAGATGCAACAGCACCTCACTTTTAAATTGAGTACAGGTAGTTGTACAGGCTTCGCTTTAGAGTACTGAATCCAGGCTGTTCCCATGCTGTGGGCTGTTTTGTGGGATTCATAGGAATGAGAAAACGTTAAGAAGGAATCTGGTGTATTTGGAGGAGGCAGAATTGTTTCCCAGGATAGTCCCAAAACAGTCTAATGAACATAATAGCTGAGGATTTCAAATCCAGATACTTGGTTAATCTACACACATGCATGCACACACACTCAGAGCACACCTTGGCTTAGAAAACAATTAATTGCTAAAGCTTTTGATTAATATCTATTATGGAAAAAGCCCAACATGCACCTTAGGAAAGAAAACCTTTAGTTCTGCCTTCAGTTTGAAAAAAATCAGAATCCTGAATACATTTCACTGCTGATAGGAAAAATGTTTCTAAATGACTGCTGTATTTTTATAAAACACAATAAGCACACAAGGCAAGACACTAATCCTTCTAAAGGCACATGAGAGTAAAGGCTAGCTGTCATAGTGCTTGGGGCTGTGTCCAACCTCGAGAAAACCCAAAATAACATTGTGCAACTGTACTATCAGACATAAGGTCAATCAGGTTCAGCTCCAAAGGAGGTGGCATCTGTTACCTACCTCATGTTTTAGTAAATAGTTTGTTTTTTATGTGGCGAGTGCAAACACAGATACAAATTAATGGGAAAAGAAAAGCCCCAATTGTCCATTTGTGTCACATTGCAAACTGCTGGGTGAAAAACAGCCCAGCATCATTTAATCATCCTGTTTTCCCTATCCTTTTTCACTCATTACATTCATTACTGGTCACAAAAGACTGCTCACAAAACAGCTAGTGATTTTAATTTAATGCATCCTTTCGAAAACCTGCAGGGAAATTAAAGGAGGGAGCAACCTGGAGAGGGCTGGGGAGCAGGAGGGGGAAATGGGGCTTGGCACATCTGAAGCTTTAAATGCTAATAGTCAAACATTTCCCAAATAGATCTGAGCTGACCCTAAACACATTGGGAGGGCTTAACTCATTAGTTTGCAAATTGAGTAAAATTGACACAAGGAGTTTCCTTGCAGTGCCTTTAAATCTCTGATGGAGTCTGCTGAGTGACCTCTCAATCTGACAAGCCAACAGTTGCCAAACCATCTCAATATCACAAAATCCAATAAAACAAACCACCCAGGCAGATCACCGGGGGCTGGTGCAGGTTTTTTCCACCACGTTATGCAAAAGGTTGTTGTCACCACCTCCACATAAATTTACAGGCATCATTGGTTTACAAAGGCATAACTAAATAAGAGAGCAGTAACCAACAAATCTGGTCAGGACAGGGTGTAGTATTTGGGGAGCATGACAATATTTGATTGGGGCTGTAGGAAGCTCATGGAGCACAGCTCACCTGGGGGCACTGCTCTAGCAAACAGCACCCTTCCAAATGGTTCCACGCTATCCAGTATGGGGGCTTTGCTGGTAGATTTGCTCTTTCAAGTCCTGTGTCCTCATCTGCTGAAATCAATAGAAAGGCTCCCATCAATGCTAGCAAGGTGAGAAGAGAGAAATATGCACCATGACGGAGGCCGAAAGGGGCTGTGCTGGCATGAGCACAACTTGGGACAGGGCGCAGCTCAACCACAGCCAGAGGAATGGCATTTTTCTCCTGAGCAAGGTGTTCGCAATGGGGTGTCTGCCTTGGAGGTAGGTCCTTACACAGGCAGAGTCTGGGGAGCTATTGCTCTGCCCAGATAGACGTGCCTGCCTCCCCCTGAGCTCCCTCGACCCCTCTGAGCAGATCTCCAGCAGCTTCCATGGGAGCCTTGGCACCCAGCTCATCCCAGGCTGCCACATGCTCATGAACCCAGGCATCCTGGGTGGCAGCACAGAGCTTTCTGCTTCACCAGCCCCTTTGGTGAGCTATTTGCTCCCTCCTGTAGAAGAAGTTGCTGCAATCATTAGCCATCTGCTTCTGGCTAGAAATTATGTGGGAAGAAAATCTCTGCTCCCACAGATGAGCTCCAAAATACCTTGATGGCTCCACTATCTACCACTGGGGAAAGCTCTTGGTGGCTAGTTTTGACAGCAGGTTGTCAAGGATTTATCACAACAAAAGTGCAAGACTTCTACTTAGTTTTCAGAAATAATACCACAGCGACCTGGGAAAATAGAAACAAAAAGAAACCAAACAGATAACAAAAGTCAGACAGGGCTGTTTAAATACGAGTTTAATAAGGCAGATTTGTCCGAAGCATACAGAGTAAAAGTCCACCAATGCACTACTGTATGCATCTTCCTTAGGATGCAGTCCAAAGTCTATTGGTCTTGACTTGACTTCCAAGTCACTTGGCTTGGAAATTGGTCTCAGTGCTTATTTTTTCTCTTTTTCATATTCAAAGTGTGGTGCTGGTATTTTACTCAAGGCTCTCCAGAAGATTTCATCTGTATTTTCACACCTTCTACTCCCTTCTGCCAGAAATGTGTCTGCTGTGATGCTGTAGTCAATTAACTCATGAGTTACTGGTTAAAAGCTCACTTGTAACCATAATCAAGGAATGAAGGCAAACAGCCTTGGGAGACCAATTAAGCCATGTGGTTCTTTCGACAGACCATGTCCTAAAGTACAGCCTGTTGAACACAAAAGGGAAAAATATGTCCTTCAGAAACATTTCTCTGCATCCTAGTACTAAGGATATGGATTTGGGAACTAATTACTGCTGGCTAGCTAAAGTGTGAATGTGCCTCAAAGCTGGCTTGCTTTAATTGCTTCTCTCCTCACAGTAAATCCTCCCTCTCTAGGCTGACTGTTTACCCCTCATTTACGTGCTGAGAAGGAAACTCTCCTGCATGTACCCCACGGTAAGAACTGGTGCACTGGCAGTTATTGCAGGGCAGCTGACTTATGCTAAGTTTACACCTTCTCCTCCCTCACAGTTACTTGTTTGTGTGACTAGCCCATAAACCTAGAAGATTAATTTAGCATCAAAAACAGAGGCGCTGAGCTAGGTCTGATAAAGGACTTCAGCACTTCCACGCCTAACTCTCTGCCCGGTGTGGAGAGCAGAGCCCAGCTTGGGAGTCCAAAATCTCAGCTCAGAGTCAGCATTGTATCCAACAGCAGGTACCGTGGTTTGCTCTGTTGGTAGCTCAGCATTGCCTCGTGGGTGACAGCAAATCATTCCCTCGGTGCTGTAGCATGAACTGTGTCCCCTTTAGCTTGACTATTTACCCAGCATAATTATTCTAATGCAACCTGCTTTTGTTATCCTGGCTTGAGTTTCTGATTCCTCCTAAAAATTAATTTTGATGAATAACTGGACACGATTTGCCTTTCGGGATGTGGGGGGAAGGGAGGGAAGGCCATAGGAAATGAGACGTTGAACACCTCAGTCCGCTCTGCCTCATTGCTTACGTGCTCTCCTTTGCCTTTTACTAATGTGTGTTACACTTCCCTTTATTCTCCTTTTATTTCTGTTCTGTTGAAGAACCTCTTTTTGTCACCTCTTATGTCCCTTGTTAATTGAAATGCATTTTGTGTCTTAGCTTTTTTTATTTTATCTGTCATATAACCCTCAGTTTAGTGGGAGAATTTTAACAAGGGGGTTTCCAAGAGGTTTTGCAGCTTCTCCTGCCAATGCAGCAAACCATTGTGTTGTAAACACATCCAGGGCTGCCTGATGATTGCGGGTTATTGCGTTCCTCATACTAATTACCCTCGATAGGGAGAGAGTGTGCAGAAACATTGTGAAAACCTTGTCTTCTCTTCCTCCACCTTTTTGTTCCACTCTCACATCCTCAGCATGTCACACATTGCATGGTCCTTTTTGTCTGCCTCCTCTTTTGCACCAGATGCGGCATCTGTCTTCTTAGCCTCCCTCCCCTTCTGAAACACCTGAGGCCTCCTCTCATACTTGTTGCTCTTTTCTGCTCTGTTTCTACTGCTCCGATGCCCATCTTGTAAAACAGCACCTGGTATAAACACACCATTTCAGGTGTGGTCTTACACTTTTCCAGCTGCTGCCAGGTGAGAACTTTATTCCCAAGTTCAAAACTGCTCAGCTCTTATCTTGGATCCTGTTCAATGGTGCAGCAGCTCCATCGGGATCCTCATGCTGGTCATCCAAGAAAAATCCTCTTGTCTGTGCAAACACTCTCAGTCACCATTTGCTGCAACGAGGTACTTTTTGCGCACACTTATTTCTATTTGTCTTTTTAGACTCTGAGCATTTTTGGGTACGAACTATTCCCTGGTCTTTCTGCAATAGCATCCCTCACATTATGGGTGCGGCCATAAAATGTGATAATAACTGTTAATCTGCTGAGTGCCTGAACTAGAAGAGCTGCCTTGCTTGCATGGCTGAGAGAATCTCTCTCGGTGTTCGAAAACCCACTTTTTGAATTTGATAAAATGAATCCTGCGGGAAGAGGCTTTTGTACAAGCTTTTAAAATTTTGGACTTCTGTGATAGGTCAAAGGCTCAGCCCCGAACTCTCTTTTTGAGATAATCCCCCACTAATTTGACCAAAGAGTAACCCGTACCAAGGACACTGAATGAAACCCCATCTGGTTTTTAATGGCTACTTGAGCCCGCAGGATCATCACCCAGCCCGCAGGTACTGCAACGTGTCCGAGTTGTGGCCCAGTGCCATCCCAGGCGAGACCCGGTCATTTATCCCCCTCCTACGCCCCTCCTTTCCCCCTCCCCAGCACCGAGGAAGGGCCTCCATGGCACCCACAACCGCAAAGAACCAATGCAGCCGGGGTGAGTTGATGCCTGGAGCCTTTATTTAAGGCAGGACAAGCCCCCACTGCGGAGGACTTTTTGGCTCCCTACACCAGATTGCAGGGTTTGGGAGCCTGTGGGTTCGTTTTCCGCCTTGCTGGAGAGAGGTGAACTTCGTCAGGAGTTTGAATGGTAGAGTTTGGTTCACAGACATTATTATCTTCACCAGATGAAATGTCCTGCTGAGGTAAAATACCCTGCTGAATGGTGACAGGGATATCTGATTTTTAATTGTTTTTACATGCAGGAGAATGGAAAGTGTGAATGTAACATGCAATAACAGCGCCTGTATTTCATTATTTGTGGCAGGTATTTTAAAACCAACAAGACTTTAAAAAAAATCAGTACACATTTAACATCTGTTATCTCTTTTCTAATCCTTTAAATCCCTTAATTTACTCCAAAGTTGTTTAAACTGTTATCAACCTCTTCTGAGGCCTCTACATCTTAATCACAACTATATGACAAATATTTGATGATATAGTACGTATTTGGCAAATACTTAGCACTCAAATGATAATACCAAAATAGAGGTTTCATATGATTACAGAAACTAAGGGATTATAAATTAGATTTAAATGGGTCCAAGGGGCAAATTCAAAGACTTCAAACATCTTTTTAAAAACAAGATGCCATGGTTTGAAAAAAAAATTTTCTAAAATGAATTTGCCGATGCTCTCTCCTCCAGAAAAATTCTATCACTTCATCAAGCTTATTTATTTATTTAAACTGCCTTTGAAGCTCTTTTATTTCAAGAAAAAAAAAAAAAAAAAAAAAAGAGTTTGACTGCATACATTACACAAGGGGAAAAATAACACCCATGTAAAACCTCAGTGGAACTTTACTTTTTTTCTGTTTCATGAGGAGTAGACATTTCCCCAGAGCTGCTTTTGACTTTTGTGGTAAATTGAGCCTCCAGGTAAATTCTTCCAAGAGGGAATGAAGTGCTGAGAAATGACACATAATGACAAGGTGGGGGGTTGATCTCCAGACTGAGGCAGTAAGCTTGAGGAGCATCCGGTGGAGCATCCACACAGTGTCTGGCTCTTGGCAGCAGCTAATCCCAGTGGAGGTCCAGTGCTTGTTGTGGTTGCCTACACACAGATGGGCAGTGCCGTCCAAAGTGTCTGGTATGTCCATCATGTCCCCACTGGGCTGGCAGGTACAAGGGACCTCAGGGAGAGCTGTGAGCTGGTGTAGCCCTGGTTGGCCAGCTGGTGCCAGGTTAGAGTTACAGACCTGACCTCCCCTCAGCAGGGCTCACCAGGCTAAAGCACTGTGCCGATGTGACCATATCACCACCATTTCCAGAGCTGCTTTTCCTGAAGCTGGCATGAGCACCCCTGCACCATGCTGAAGGATGCACTATGGACTCACTGAATCAGGGAATCACTGTTCTGGGCTAGCACATCTCCTCATCTACTTTTTTTCAAGAGTGAGAATAGGTTGGGTCTGAACAGGAGCTGCTGAGCACCTTCAGGATCAGGTTCTGTCACAGTTTTAAGCTTCCATTCACTTTTTTTTTTTTTTAATCCCAAGTTAGATTTCAGCTAGTTTTGTGCCTGGAGCTAGCTCACTGGAGGTTTGGATAAGCACCGGTGCCAGAAGAAGGGAGGGGAGAGGAATATACAGCCCAAGGTGGGGAGGGAGAATGGATCACCTCATCCTGAGCCACCCTGCAGCAGCACCCTCTGATGAGGAGGAGTGCAAAGCATCCTCCAGAAAATATTTGACATTATGGATGCTGGAGACTAAAGGCACAAATTTTTCTTCTTACTGTTTTATTTTGTTTATGACACTGATCCTCAAAGCAAGCCATAAACAAACATAGTGAGCTGTAATGCAAGCTCCACTGTTCCTCTCCTACAAAGGATCCCAGTTTGGGAGGAAGTGCCAGGAAAACCTGCTAAGACACGGGGGCAGAGAGCACCACTGCTTTATTCCTTTGGGAGGAGGGTTAGCAGCTGAACAGGAGCAAAAACCAAGTCTTCAGGGCCCTGTGGACAGGATGCAATGGGAAGCAGGAGACTGAGACAAGATGACTAATGCTGGAGAGGCTAAGCATGCAGGTGATGTGCCAGGCCTCCGCACTGATGCCTACTCTTCCATTAGCTCCAAAAGGGTATCAATGAGCTACCCTCGCGGATCCCAAGTCCATGGGAAATCCTGCAGAAGGGGTCAGGGGATCCAAGGAGAGGGATTAACATGCCAGGCAGTACAATATATTTCCAGGTGGATTTCTGCTTGGACTGGGACTAGAGGAGTGTATGGCCTGTGCCCTTGAGCCAGCTCGTCCTACCCTGCTTTTTTCCACCCCAAAAGCCTGGTGGTGTAGTCCTCACTTGAAGGGATTTAAGTACTGAGTGGCTACTACTCACTAGGACTTTTAGTGGGGTTTTTTAATACCCTTTTCTGTTTTGATCTCCTTGCACAAAACCTTGAAATGGAGAGTCTCCACATAATACCAAGAACACAAGAAACACCACTGCCTGTAGATGAAACAGCACTTAGTAGAACAGCCATCTGAAAGAGTATATTTAAATTACATTTTATCAGCATTGAAATTTCTGTCTTACAAAAGGGGAAAACCAGTCTTTGCTGGGTGTGTGCTCTGAATGAGAAAGTGAGGAGTTTATGGATTCAAGAGGCTCTTTTGTTAATGTTTTGACTGATGCTTGCAATAATATAAAAAAAGAAAAATCTCGCGAGCAAGGCTTTGGCTTTCATTCCAGCTCACCCATCTTCCATCATCTCCAAACAAACTCAGCTCAGGTGTCTCGGGCTACTAAAAACTTCAGAGGCAAAGTTTAAGAAACAAGCTGAATTCAAAAGAGTTTGTGTTGTCAGCTATGAGAGTAAAAAAATGTTATCGGCTGTTTAAGCACTGCTGACTAATGTATATTCAAAAGCAAATCAACACAGTCGCACCCACTCTTCAAGCATCAAGGAAACCAGATGAGACCAGTGTCTCAGAGATATGGTGTCAAAAGATCTTTTTCTTTTTTTTTAGACAGTGGATGGAAGGGGAGAATCACATTAAAATGTAATGTTTGTCAATGGCAGTGATAAAAAAAGAAAACTTGCCCGGCCATTGCTGGCTGCCGCATGCAGCAATCTGAATACATTGGTAATGTGAGGGACTGATTAGTCCTGTAAGGCTGCCTACAGGTTAGCAGGCCTCATTTCAAATCTCTGACAGCAATATGTGTCGTTTCATGCTTCATCCTCATTCCCCATGTTCAACACAAACCGGGGTCACTCTATATATGGAAATCACTGTCTTCAGGGCAAAAAAATTAAAAAAGGTGAGATTGCCGCTTTAACCTCACTGGCCTCAGAAAATATGTTTTAGTCTGATACATTATACTAGTAGGAATTATTTATCAAGAAGATACAAGCTCGATATTTCAGAAATAATGAGATGTTCTGGTTTTGCAGCTGAAATTTTATGGTCCAGAGAGCATCAGCTATGAATCCAGAGAATGAAGTAAACTTGCAATGAATGATACACAGCATGCAGCTGAAGTAAAATGGCTGTGCAAAGGGTAATATGAAAGTTATAACACAGTGCAAAGCTCACTATGTCTAAAGTGCCTTTGTTGCCAAAGAGAGACAGATGTTTCGAAGACAGTGCAGGCACAAGATGCTCACAGCATTTATGAGGGAAGTTTTGCCCTGGACAGGAATTGCCCAGTGAGCAACTTTAGCTGGTAACCCTCAAATCCTGCAGATTATAAGACCTGCTGAAGAATTCACGGCAAGATAATTTGATAGCAGAAATGCAATGTTCCAGTACTTGGTATGGAGAGAGTAGTTAGGCTGCAGCAAAGGCTAGAGATTCTCTCCCAGAATGGGGTGGATTTTCACTTGTACCTTCATTTTGCTGGAACAAAAGCAGGGATATAAATCTGTAAGTGTCATTTTACAGCACTGTTTCCTGGCAAATGTCCATGATTTGAACAAGATGGTGAGGGAGCTATGTCTGAGCTCGATATACTTTTGTCTGACTTTGTTTAGTTTGCTTTCTTGTCTGATCAAACAAGATGAGCAAGGAACTTCCATTTGGTTTTTTATTAGTCTTGGTTTAGGGTTCAGCAGAAGTATTTAAATGTCAGACTCAGAATCGGTTACCACATTAATACTGCAGTCCAAAGTAATTGGTTCATTTGACATGGCTTGTGGGGATTATAAACTCCATGTGATCTAATGTGGACAGGAGCACAGCCATGAGAAGCCATAGTCAGTCTTGCAGCTGCTCACATCCCTACAAGGCCAACGTGCAAGTGCTTTGTAGGTACCACAGGTAGCAGGGCTCAGACCAGGGAATCACCCCCTGGCCGTGCCATTGAGTCCTGCCCTTGCATCACCCAGCCTTCTCCCACACCTGCTTCCCTTTCTACTGGCACGTGCTGGGTGGCAGTTTATAATCTCCTTTTAAGTGTTTTACCCCCTGTAAAATTAAAAAAAAAAAAAAAAGAACCATAAAGCTTTGTAGGGTGAGACCTACGACTGTTCAAGTTGGGTTTTACCTGACAGTCCTGGGGAGCTAATCTGAAAAATTAGAAGGGTTATCATACCAAAACCTAGGATCATTGCAATCTGCAGGCCAGTAACCATAGAAAGAAACACAGGTTCTTCTCCATCTTTTCCCATTTCAGGCTGTTCAATATAATTTCTAAGCAGCTCTTGGGTACAGGAAAAGGTTGTTACTTCCTCTGGAGATGGGGGAACAAGTCAGTCTCTGAGGGTGTCTGAGCACTCTGACACCCTCTCAGCCCTCGGCAGTTTTGGGCTACTGAGTCCTCACTGCACATGCTGGGGAACAACCAGGAGCAGCGCTACCCACTCAGCATGTACCCCTCCCAACAGCAGGGTTTGCCCCATGGACCTCAGGGAAAGATTCGCCACAGGTTTCTGGGGAGAGGACAGTGAGGAGAGGGTGGTGATGGAGAGGATGGTAAGCACAGATGCTGCCTAAACGCCAGACTTCTAGATTGCTAACATCAGCCACCAAAAAGAGGAAGTTTAGTAAGAGGGAACTAACTAAGAAAGGACCAATAAACCAAATATTCTGTGTTGTTTGTGCTGCAAAATGTGCTCAGTTTGTCAATTTTAACTGGTCTAACCCCTCAGGAAGGCTCCCCTTTGCTGACACAGGACAGGCCCATGATACAGCACTGACAAGGAGCTGGCACTCAGTTATGTAGTAGCAATGGTGTCACTCTGGGCACGTTGAAGTGTCCCAGCTGGCCTTCAGCTCTGTTTCCAGAAGAACATCAGTCTCCTATTAGTCCTATGCTATCTCCTCCAGCCCATGCAGAGATGTGCGATACCCAGAGCATTTCACAGGCACCAAAACCTTTGCTGGAGAAATTATGTGTGCTATGGCTAGCCCTCTTATAGTTTCAGGCCTTTTTATACAACATAAATATTTAGGGGATCTTACCTCTGAGCAAAGATCATAAGACTGCACATGACAGACCCAGGACAATGTAACCATGATGTGGTATTTTAAGGCATCTAGTTATGGTCCACATTCTGCACAGATCTGCGCTAGTGCTCCAGCTGGCCAGATCCAGATCAGCCCAGAGTGACAGACCTTCCCCACATGTGTTCCTGTCCTCTGGGACAACAGATCTGGAATCACTCATTTCCATATTCCTGTCTGTGGACCCACTCAGCGTCTACAGTGTCTCCAAGCCAGGTTCCTCTTCACAGAACCCCATAAATCAGAGCAGTCAGGTCTGGATGTCAGGGACAGCTTTCCTAAGTGGGTACAGGGTGTTGGGGCTGGGTCCTTTCAAAAATTGAGCCTTTTTTTTTTAAGTTTAGTTGCACTATACATCTCACCAAAGGGACACGGCTCATTGGAGCTGTTCTAGAAGCTCTTCTCATCTACGTAGAGCTTGGACTGAGAAATACTAATGAATAAAAAGAAAGAGCAGAGCTTAGAGTCATAACAAATTATTCTAAACTATAATTCAGAATTACTTCATGCTTTTTTGTGACTTAATCCAGGGTAAAATATAGATCAAGAAGTGCATTTCCACTTTGTTTTGACCTCTAATGCACTCATAGCAAGCACCAATGTAAATCTCAGGTGACTGCTGAAACTCTAATTAAGTCTATAAGGTGGGATCAGGACATACTTTTGAATATCAGTTAAGAAGAACGCGCATCTCTTCTCACTTAATGGCTATGATGAGCTCTGTTTTATACTGTGTAAATTAACAGGTTGAATAGCAGGCCAATATCTTTGAGCATGGGGTAGTTTATCACAGAAGAAAGCCACTGTAGGCTTCTGAATCATGGCAATGCACAGAATCACCCACCAGCTGCTCCAGCTCTGGAAAGAGGTTTTGTAACTGTAGCTTTCACGCCAATTACTTCTTTGGAGAACAGGTGTTCTTCTCAAAGAAGGTTCTTCTCAAAGAAGGGTTTCAGGTCTATGGGTGACTTGGGCCTGAATGACCTGGTAAAAAGTAGCTTAACATGATGAAAAGAAAGCATTTATTGTCCTCAACCTATATCTGGATTTCTTG
Organism: Phalacrocorax carbo; assembly: GCF_963921805.1. NCBI lineage: Eukaryota > Metazoa > Chordata > Aves > Suliformes > Phalacrocoracidae > Phalacrocorax > Phalacrocorax carbo. The sequence continues at coordinate 161,298,475 of NC_087513.1, forward strand.
TTTCTAAATATGTATCCTCAGTGCAGAGGTGGAACCACTTCCTGAGTAAACTAGCATAAATATGGCATCACCTGTGATTGTACATACAGCTGGGATGCTGGGAGTGCAATGAAGGACAGAGATTAAGTATTTAAAATGGATATCTCTGTTTCAGATCCATCTTACCTCATTTTAGGCACCCAACAGTTCACTCCAGTCAGGCATCCAAATGCCATGGCTTTTTTACACAGTCGAAGGGGCGGAGGAAAGCATTCCAGAGAGGAGATTCAGCCTGTTCAGCATCCTAGTCTGGCTGTCTCCACTTGGTGGGTGACCTCAGGCAATGTGAGTGTGGGTTCCCTCCTCTCTGCACAGCCTGACAATGACTGACTGACTGCAGTGTGGTTGGTTTGCTTTACCCAGGTACTCTGCTCGTTGTTCAAACCTGTCCAGCACTGAGCAATGCCAAGGTGATAACCACCTGTAAGTATGAATGGAGCAACCATGTGGCTCTGAAAAGAAATCGCTTACTATTATAATCACATGCTTCTTTTGCTACAGTCAATGGCAATGTTCTAATTGCTGCTAAGTACATTGGGATGTGGCCCTAATAGTTGACACAAACAAGCACAAAGTTGATTTTGACACTGAAAGAAGAAGAAAAAAGAAAAACAATGTGCAAAATTGCATCAAGAAAAAGGAAAGAAGAGTTCATCTGAAGGTGACTGAATGCTGTTTCAGAGCTGTTTGCTGTTCTTTGGGTCAGACTTGTGTATTAGTTAATATGACTGATTTTCCTCCTTCTTTACATTTTCTTCCTATTTTGAGTCTGGATTCTGTGCAACATTTCTGCAGAAAAAATGCATTTATGAAATGCTGATTTTCTGCAATTAGTTTCTGATTTTTCAAATTTGTCCTTCACTCCAAGGCTTTTGAGCCTCCATCAAGCAGCATTTTTGAGAGACTATGGGAAGAAAAAAATCCTTACGAAACAAAAACAGTATTTTCAGAATTCCACTCTACTGCTTTCAGACTATTTCCATCAACCCTCTTATTCATTTTGATTTATTTCCATCCATAAGCAGACTAACGCTTTTCTATGCTTTTATTGTTCTTCAAGAATAGGCCTTCTATTGGAGAAAAATAATGTCTCTACGACCACCACTTTGCTCAATGCAGATCTTCATTAATCTGCAGCCACAGTACAGGCTTTTAGCAGCAAGCACTTTTGATGGGAATTGAATTTGATACTGCATTATGGTTGTAGGGCTTCTCACAATAGACTGTGTTCTTTTCTGTGTCTGTGCACAATCAGAGAGACCCAATTAAATAATTTGGTGCAATAATGGAGAACAAAAGAGTATGAGGGCTTAAAGTGAGGGCTTCAGCATTTGTATTCTCCCTTTTCTGTATCATGTTAATTAATTTGCCTGAAAACCAAAAGAAAGAACATAATGTGAAAAGCATAGCTCATCTACAACATGGAGGCACTTTAAATGCAGATACCATACCAAATCAACATGTAACAAAGGAACATTCTTCGCATTTCCATAAGAAAAAAATAAAATAAAGTTGCCAGCAAATGTTGAGTGGTCCTGGTCCTGGCCACTGGAAATAATGGTAGCTATCTGGGGGAAAAACAACAAGTATTAAGAATGGGATAATACTTTGTGCCCCTGTGATAGCATCTACAAATAAATACACAGTTCTGAAGCCTCGTCAGTGGGTGGAAAATGACGGGACTCAACAGAGACAGAGGTCTAAATCTTCCTGGGCCTTTAACATTTTTTTTTTAAATCTTCTGGGCTTGATTCTAGTCTATTCTTCCCATAAATTAGCTCAAAGCAGACGCTTCCAGGGAAGACCAGTCCCTGCTCCCCTGATTTAGAAGCTCCAACAGTATTGCACGGGCACTAGGGCAGTCTCTGCTCCGCTGTCTATGGAGTTGCAGTCTCCAGTCTGCAACTGAGCTTATCCAGCAGAAAAGATCCATTTACCCCCTACTGAAATAAATACTGTGGCCCAGCGGTCATGCAGTCCTTATTTGCTCCCCAGAGCCTGGAAGTTGAGGTCAGCGAGCTGAGATTATTTGCAGCTCGGATGACAGAAGCTGCACTGCTGTGCAGCACTGCACTCTGCAGTGCTATCTCCTCCCTAGTCCCCCTCCAAAGGTGAACCACTGAGATCCGTAAGACCTGCAGTTAGACATTTTTCCTGTAATAAATCATTTAAGCTATTAATTGTTTGAAGTCCTAAAAGATGCAAACCCAAGGATTATTCTATTGTCTCTTGTTCATTAGCAAGTGGAAAAAGATTTGCAGAGCTGTGATCCAATTGCATTCATTATTATTACCTGTTAAATACTACTTTAGGGATATTAGGAGGAACAATCACCTAAAGGTTATGAATCTTATTTCACAGTATATTAATAAAAAGTATCGCACCTGGATAAAAATATGATCACAAATTGGGACTTCAATCCAGTTTAGAAATTTACACAATTACCTCTTTTTAAAATAGAAAGATATATGTCTTAGCTAGCTACAGCTAGCTTCTTTCTAGCTGGAAAAGCTAGAAAGCTTCCTAGCATCAGCCTGGTTTTATCCCACCACTTCCACAGAAAGCCATTTAGTTTTGGGTTTGAGCTATATGGCAGCTTCGTAACTGCAGCTGTCAGGCTACCTGCATATCACACATCCTACTAAAAGTACTGAAAATGATCGCCACATCACCCTCATCAAGGTGTATTAAAGCCTTTGCTGCTACAGTGCTGTACGTCCCAGCAGAGATGTCTTTTTACATGAGCATTTCTCCTGAATATTACTTGTGTTGACAGGTTGCTAAAATGAAATCTGGGTGGGAAGATCTGGAAGTATCACAAATGGCTAAGATATCTCCTGCTTTTAATAACTGCAATTATCTGTGCATTTCCAAACAACAGGTGTTTTAGAAGCTAGGGGGTCTCATCTTCCTCCCTTCTCCTTAAACTTATCAAATAAGTCACAACAACGGTGTGCTGCATTGTTAATCACCATCCGTTCTCGAGATCAACTTTTCTGGGAAACACCACCAGCAGCAATCCTGGATCAGCTACAGCACGGGAGGCTGCAGCCTGACTTGTCAGCTTATTTGGTAGTATGCGTGAGCTACCCTGACAAGTGCTGTTCATTTCAGTGGGTCTTCAGCCCATAGTTAAAATATATGAGGCTTACAGTTGTTACATTTCTACTTCCAGTGCAGGGACATGAAAACAGAATGTCCTTCTTCGATCGTAGCAAGTTACTTCTGATCCAACATTTTTAAAAAAAAGGCGGCATTTCTTCATAGTCTCAGTTAATTCAGTCTAAAAGTGTCACACTTATTCAGCAGCAGTTAAAATAGGCTGTGATGAGAGCATGACAATTTCCAGCTAAACTAGAGGATAATTAGAAATGCCCCGTAGCAGGCAAGTCAGTGCTTCAATTTATTTGCTGTTTATTACCAAGTCCCTGCCCCTTGGGTGTAATGACTGTAAAGCAGCACCTGCAGCTTCCCAGTGTTTGATTTAGTGCTGTAAATGGTGCTCAGAGAGTAGATTAAGCTGGAATGTGATCAAACCTTATTTGCAATCCGATTATACAAACTGCTCCTTGCACTGACCAGATTGAAGTAATTTCCCTATAGAAACGTTACACTCACTTTGGTGTAAAAATGATTAACATTTGCTGACTGTAGGTCAGCCTTTCACTTCCAGTGTAATTCTTTATCAGGCAGGATGCCCATCTTTTTCTTGTGTTTGCCACGTTTGTGTACCGCGCAGTATTTAACCAATGGATATAATCAAACCCTTCTTTTTTTCAGGTCTTGTTGATGAATGATTGTAATAAATAAGCACTCCAGCATAAGCAGATTAAACCATTTTTTTCCTGTTTGATTGTTCAGCAGTATTGACATGCTTAATGATCTAACAGAGAACAGCTACAGAATGAAGGAATTTCCATATTTTACTGAAAACGGCTATTGAGGTATTTATAAACAAACAGCCAGTACACACGTGGTGCTTTAACTTCAGCGTTGGGTAGGATTGCTGGGCACCCACATCAATCCAAGAACTAACCTACATTTCTTTCAAAAAGTGCCTAAATACTTGCTGCCACTACTAATCCTTTCACTCTTAAATAATCAGCAACATAAGGCTTCTTGGTTCCCAGTAGCCTTTCTTTTTTTTTTTTTTATTTGCACCGTATCAGGAATTCTGGATGTGAAAACTGTTTCTCAGACAATTAGCCTCTGGTAATGAAATGCAACCAAATATATTCTGCACACTGAAAGCAAACACTTGGCTCTCCACATATTTCTGTGACAATCAAAGAAATATTTTAGCCTGAAATGCATTATCAAGCCTGACTCAAATACCAGCAATAACATGTTTTGTTGTATAACATTTTAAAGCTGATTTTCTACAGACGTTTTAGCTGTAACCCTTTAGAGACCACGGTCCTGAAGGTTTCACAGAACACCACATTCACACCCAGTCTCCTGAGCTGAGAGCTGGGAGAAGATGGCTCCTGCCCCGGTCAACAGCCTTCGGAAGAAGATTCTTGAAGTGGTTTCCAATATGTACTGAGTACAGTCATGCAGGCACCATCCAGGAATCCCCAAATACGCCGTGCAATCTTTTGCTGTCAAATAGCCGTGCTCGCCTCGTGGCAGCCAGCAATTCGGTCCTGCCCAGCTCCTGTGCAAAGGCTGTGCTGAGGCAGCGCCACGTTTGTCCCAGCAGAGCTCGGAGGGGCCACGCACGGGTTTCTCTGACATATATATCTTCTGGCTGTTTTTTATGATACCTGAAAAATGAGAATTAAGTCATGCCAAAAACATCCATTTAACTTCAGCATTTTTAAGCTTCCTGTACAACAATTTTTGAGGAAATTAACATCTGCAAGACAGAGGGCTGAGTTATGGGTTTATTTATATGCCTTTAATTTTACTCCCTGACTGGAAAGAGAGAAAATTGGGTCCTGATGGATCTCTTTGTCAAAGTCAATTTTATCCCAATCCCACTGGAAAGAAGTCAGATCCTTCCATCCATTGCAGAGGGTGTCAGATCAGCCCATTACCCTGCAAACAGGAGGCTTTTCTTTTTTGCCTTGTTTTCTGAAGATCGCAACAACCACCTATAACAGAATACAAGAGCTGAGTTTCATGAGAACAACTGGTCGCAAAAAAGCAATTTGTAATACAACTTTTCTTTGGTTTTACGGCAGTAATTTGCTTAGCCTTGGACAGATCCACAGACTTACAATGTCGGCAGCATCCCATATAGGCATATGGCATATGAACCAAGCACTTGGTTCATAAAGATAGCTCCTCATTGTAAAGCTGAGAAGAAACATTTTGATGGCCCTGATATGAAGTTGCATTGCTTAGTGTTTCACAGATGAAGCTCCCTTCTGGCCCTGTGCGACATCAAAAAGAAATAATGAATAGTTGCACTTGCACTCTTACAGGTGAAAACCAGACACTCAGTGATACCCTGGTTCCCCAAGTCTTATTGAATGGGCAGGCAATGTAAAGTTCATCCATATGGAAAGCAGGACTGAGGTGACAGGGCTCTTACACAGAGCAGCACAACGGGACCAGCATCAGGGTAAGCAGAAGACAGCTTGGTTTTTAAGTGCCTGTAGCTACGATGTGGAGCTGTGTGACGTACAAGTTCTTGTAGCTCACATACACTGGAAAAATGTGTTTTAAGAGACTCCTGCAGACCATTTATAGGTTGAATGACTCCCCAAGCATAGAAGGCACATTTTCTGCTTTTGCTGTTTCTTTATCTTAATTCTATCTCTGACCTTTTATTTCAGTTAATAAAACAATATAACTCTTCTTTTTTTTCTTTTTTTTTTTAAAGTGATGCCCGTGCTGTTTTGAGTTAATATCAATGGGATGTTTAGACCAGATTTGAAAATGATCATGCTGGGAGCTGCTTGATGTCAAGAGGAATTTGTATGTCTGTGTGGGGATTGGAGGTAAGAGTCGAAGCATCTGGACCCAGCAGCCTTCAGTGAGGGAAAATGGGACTTCCATTTCAGTAGGAGTAAGTCTGAAAAAGGATCTCAGAAATTGATCCTAGTTTCTGGAAAACTATTCTCTTTTTTTAAGTGACAAAAGGGGAAGGTAGACCATCTTTGGGAATGCTAGATTTTTCTGAGTTTGACATTTATTATGGAAAAAGTCTTGCACTCAAGTAGCACGGCAATCCAGACTGCCACATTAAATTTTCATGTTGTGTGTTCTTTCCCTTGTGCCGGCTGTCTCCCAACATCCTGCTCTTGCAGTCATTCTTTACATGTTTTGTCTTTATTTATTTAGTCCAGCAAAAGAGATTTTGCAGCACTAACAACAATCCCCAGGGCCTGGTTATGCTGAGGAAAAGCTTGTCTTTAATTTGTACCTACCCTTCTGAAAGGGTTCGGGAAAACCTCCGGAGGTTGTGTCAGGGGGAGGGAACTACTTTTCCCAGGGGACTGCCTCTTCCATTACCCTTTCGCTCACTCCGGCAGCCAGCAAGGGTAGAAAGGGAAGAGACAGCCTAACAGCACCTGCAGTGATTTTACACAAGTCAACGGTCTGTTGTTTCTTTGGCGGCAAGTAGAATACACCGAGTTATATGTTTAACAGGATGGTTATTTGTACACTGGTTGTCGTTAGGTCTACAGTTGTTATCTCGCTGCTGCCTCTGTTTTCTTCCAAGGTAATTGGAGGTTGCCCTGTGTTTGGAGGGAATGAAGCATACAGTGAGTGCTGTGGTATTTGAATACTCCAGGTAAATGAAGACAAATAGCCTGGTCAAGGTTTTCAGGTGCAGCTGGAAGCTGAGGAGACATAGGATTGGTCTGGGGATGTGCTAGTCTTCTGTCTTCCAAAAATTGGTCCTACCTGAAGCTATTCGCATCAGACACCTTGAAACTAATTTGGCAGATTAAATTAAATCTTGCTTTGAGAAATTAAAAGTTCATATTGGTTAGGTTACCATGAGCACAACTAGGCTTTACTGTCCCTGATGGGACCCTCATTCCCCCACCCACTGGGGTGGCATGGCTGGTCATGGGGTCCCTGCAGCACTCTGCTCCTTATCCCCCCTCACGGGGCAGCTCCATTCCTCCTGTGCCCTGGCAGTGAGATCAGGTGCCCATGGGCAGGGCGGTGGGATGGTGTTCCAGGGAAGCTCCATCCCATGGGTACTCTCAGAGCCCTGACAACAGCAACACCTCGCACAGCAATTCTCCTGCTGGTGAACTGTGATTTTGCATCCTCTTCTGTTAGATTTTGGTGTCTGAATCTGCTGTTTGCAGATGGTTTGGAAGTCCAGGTAAGGACAAAACTGTATGGCCTCACATGTACAGACCCGTCTGCAAAACCTGTGCTGTTTCAAACTGGCTGTTCTTCCCCAGGGCGGTCCTCACTGATTCCCAAACCATGCTATGCATTTTGGGATGCACAAAACACAGAGCAGTTCTCATGATGAGAAAGCAGGAGGTGGGTACTGCCAAATTCATTTTGATTCTTGTTTAAGCCAAGATTTGAACCCAGATGGCCAGAGTTCTAGAAATATAATTAAAATTAATATCACATACATCAGAAATATACTCTGTGTGTCTTACATGCATTAAAGTCAATGTTATTTGACTGAGAAGGCCACTGGCTGTATTTTAACACTTGTCCTTCCCTTTCATGGCCAACATTCTGAATGCTTACAGCTACAAATGGCCATGGCTGATGAGTAGTCACCTGATCCCATGACAAAAATTAAAGCACTTTAGTCCAGTGTCATGGCAATGTCACAGCCACTGAGAATTCAAATGCTGCAACCTTTCTGTGTCACTCAACTTGTACAAACAATCACTTTTGTATCGGCCCCCTTCGTTACTACTACCCTTGGTTGTGTCCAAGGACTGGTTGAGAGGTGGTTATCAGTTGCTAATAAAGTATTTGGAGTTGCAGCCTGATATTGATTAATTGCAGAGGGATCTGCAGAGGTCAGGCCTCACTGCAAAATCCAAGGGGAGCATAAAGAGAATAAAAAGCTATCTTATCATTCACCACTAACCCAGAGAATCTGGCCCTCTGCATCCGCTTATAGCTTTATATACTAAAGCTTCTACACTCCTATGGAAAAAGCAGGAATGCAGCAGTGGTCCTGGGAGGTTGTTTGCTTTTGCTTTCCTTATAATCCATGACTGAGATTTCCAGCTCTGTGAATCCCAGAACCTAGAGGAAGAGAAATGGTGGTGCAAATGGGGTGCAAATGGACCTTCAAGGAAGGCTGACGTACTTCTTCATCACCTTTCTGCCTTCTTCCTAGAGTGGGCCCAGGCTGCTGCACACAGAGTGCAAAACACAGGAAAAGATTAATCTTGGAGGAAATAAATGAGTGTAGAAATGACATTAGCTCAGAACTATCAGAAGCTAATTGTTGGCCTCATTAGGCACCATCATTAATACTCAGGGATGACTGGGATATTCTGAAAAATAAAATGGGTGGCTTGGTGCAGAAGTCCGATGAAAAATGCAATAGAAAATGCAACGGCAGGAGCTGGCGGGGAATACTCACAAGAATTTCAGCTGCCAACTTGGAGATTCCCGTTTGGAAGAAAGTGAGGAAGGGAAAGACTTGGGTATGTCAGCTGGTCAGTGCTTCACAACTGAGCTGCCAGTTGTGAAGCAGCCAAGAAAAAAGCAGGGAAAAAAAGCCAAAGAAAAAGCTCCAAGGCACCAGCCAAGGTATTGCCAGTAAATGCAGGGAAATACTAAAGCCAGAACAGTAAAAGAGCGAGGAAAGAGGTGCCAAACTGGGACAAATAAGCCCACGATGCTGCAGCTGTTGCAATCGCTGCCATGCAGGCAGTGGGGCTACTGGTTGTTGCGACTATGGGCAGGGGGGCGGGGGAGGGGGGGCACCAGCGGGCAGGAAGGAGTACAGAGGAGGGCTCCTCAGATGACTGGGAAAACAAAGATCCTATTTTAAAAGAAGATATTACACATGCTTGTCTTCCTTGGCTCAGCAAAACAAAGCGGAGGTGGAATGCAGCTGCTCTCTGTACATCAGGGAGTTAATGCGCAGGGTGGGAGAAAAGTGATTTGAAGGACAATATTGGCACAAGAATAAATAAGGTTGAGCTGATCCTTGCTAAGTTTCAGCTGAAAGTGAAAGGATTTTGAGAATCATGAAGTTCTGGAATAGCAATCGGATGTGGAAAAATGAGCCACTTCCTAAGGAGCAGAATAGTTTTATGAAACGTAAAGTGATGCTTGTGGCAGAGGAAGTTCCTGCGCCCCTTCTTTTCCAGGATAACCCCATGGATAGCTGCTGCGTAACTAAGGGATCCTCACACACATAGTGGGGGGCTTTGCAGCCCATTACTTCCCCCCTTGAAACGCCTGAGGGTTCCTGCCCAAGCAGGCCAACAGCAGGTGCCCAGCAGAGGACAGATGGCATGTGGTATTCCCCAAGTGCTATCCTCCAGCAAGAGCCAAAGCCTGGAAGGCAGAGTGAAGTTTCTTAGGTTGCTTGGCTTTCTTCATGTATTTTTCAGCAAGACGGTCTCTGGGGGGTAAATGCAATGTGGAGGCTTAAGGAAGCAGTGTGCAATAATGTGGATTTCCCTGCTGCAAGCTCAAGAGAAGCAACTGACATTAGTTACACTCCAGAGTACTAGAAAGCCTATGTAGCTGAGGCAGACACGGTCTGCAGGCTTCCACTACCTAACTATTCTCCCGCGCTGCCAAAGTCCTGTCCCAGCATGCACGGCACATAACTGGGGAAGCATGGACTGGGAACAGCCTGTTCTTCCGATGTTCCCAAGTGGTAGTCAGCAATCTGGAGGCGCTTCCCAGGATGACACAGTGTTAACAAGCCCAGAGTGAAAGACAGGTGGTACTGTTGTAAATAATGAAAATAAGAAAAGGTGGAGCACAAGATTCATTTGTAATAGCTACAATGCTAAATTATTACTTGCCCAGCCCATTTGAGCTTTTAAATGCGAGTTAAACGATTTTGCTCTAACACTTCAAAAAAAAAACAAAAAGCGCCTTTTGGCCTTATCTAGGCAAGTTTATAGAGACTAATGCAATCATTGGCCTGATGCGTTTACAGGCTAAGAAACTGCTGTTAAAACCAGTTAATTATTATGAATGTCATCAGCAAATTTCTCAATAGCATTAATGCATGCTCTCTGATCTCTAACCTACTGCGCTCAGAGATGTCACTGCAATCCTGTAAAGACTCCATTGCAAGTCCAGCTTTAAATGGCTTTTAGTGTGATCTCAGTATGGTTTCAATATCTGTCATTGTATGTTTTCCCCATCAGAACACTGAAATGGCTTCATTTTCATTCAGAAAAGACATAGAGTATCACACCGATCCCACAAAAGTGGCGACCCCTGAGCACTAAGGTGGGTGGCAACAAGCCAGTGCCAGCCCTTGTAATTACCCAGCAGGAGACTATCTTGCAGCAGATTTCAGAATGTGAAGCATTTCATGGGTTTCACCAATAATTTTTAGAGTTGTCCATGCTATTGCTCTACTTTCTCAGTTTGAGCCTGCTTCCTATCAGAGCTCTCATTCCTAATGGCCACCCCAGTCTTATACATGGCAAGTAGCTAATCTTGTCTGTCAACATCCAGGACGTAGCACAAGGAGAGTGAACATTTTTAGTGTGACATGTTTGTGGGTGTTTCATAAGAATGGATTTTCAGGAGACACTTGACAGAGGAGAGGGGTAGATAGCTACAAACACTATCTGATAAGAGACACAGTGATGTGTGTGGAAGAAATCAATAAAGGAACTAGCAAGGTTGGTACTGCTGGGATGAAAAGCATGAAGAGGAATATGGCAGGTGAAAAAAATAGCCTGCGATACAGGAAGGTCATCATGAAAAGTTTCCACTCAGTTTTGTTAGAAGCTGGGGTCAAAGTAAAAGACTTGGTGAAGGGCATGAAATGGTCTGTACGAGGAGAGGGGTTTTTTTTTTTAACAGCAGCAATGTTTGGATAGAACTGGAGGGTGTAATGTAGGTGTCAAATAATAATGTGGAAATTAGGAGTGATTTTAAGACTGTGGATAAATACCTTGGCTCTTGGAAGGATTCTTAAATGCATTGTTGAAAAGAGAAACAATTGAACGTGGAGACAGGGCAGGTGTGGCAGGAGGCAGAGAGGGAAAATGAAGGATGTCTCCATGGTCCTGTGTCTGAATAAAGAAACAGAGCAGGGGTATTTTCAACAAAAAAGGAGCGAGTGGTGTAGTGGGGAAAAGGATTACAAGTAGGAGTTGGTCATATGAACTGCAGTGCAATATAGGGCAGTGTTTCAGTGGAGCGGGGAAGCATAAGAGACTGAAAAGAGAGAAGGTCCTTGCATCCTTAGTGGTGGCTGAATCCATGGAAATGGAAGGCATCTCTCAGCATGAGACCTTCAGAATGCAACAAGGAATCTTGTAGACACCGCTGACTGTACTGACTAGAGGTGGGATTCAACTGCCTAAATTTAGGCAACTGGAACAGCCTCTATCCAGGTCCCAGTATCCAGTAATCCTCACTATGAAGCCAGTGAATCCAGCACTATGAAGATATCTCAGATACCTTGTGGCAGGCTCAAAGGACACTAGACATTTATGTCTCTGCAGTGACATCTCAGTCATTACCTCCTTTGACCTCAATAGAGACCTGAACACCCAGCTTACATTAGACGTCAACACCGTAGACTTTTAAATTTGAATACCCATGATCTGGAGCTGAATTTCACTTTAGATAGTTGTAGTTAGTTGAGATGAAAGGATTAAGTAGGGCTACCTTCTACATGTAGAATTGTAAAGACGGTTGCCCTCAAATCTTCTTTAAAAATGTGAAATTGGATGAAAAAGGATAAATGCACTCTTTTTTTCTTTTTTTTTTTTTTTTTGAGAAAAACAGAGACCATTTTGGGATTGGATTGATGTTTGGCCAGCCTGTTCCGTTTCATCTCTAATTCATAATATTGTTATCTGAAACCAACTATAATGTATGCCTTTTCAAATCCTGATTTATGAATTTCATGGGTTGAAGCAAGTATGACAACTCTGGCATGTACACATAAATGAGATACTGTAAGATTTGTGGTCTGTGGAGATATTTGTTAGAGGATTGCTGATTTCAGTGCCATTCCTATTTGATAGGTGGCTGGAATATAAATGTTAAGTGGCAGCTTGATTGTTTTACCTCTCCTGCTGAACTGTTTCAGGTCATGCCCCAGTTGTCTTGAGCTTTCACTGCCTATGATGAAGACAGCTGACTGAATCTAGATAGGGACACATTTTCTTGCCCTCTCATGTCACAGACATGCTTGCCATTACAAGTGACAGAAAAAGGGGACACCCAAAGTACCTTCCACAGATTGAATACAGTGTCTAGATATTTGCAGTGCCATGGCTTACTGCAGAACATCGCTGGCTGCTTACTCAGAGCCCTGGGCACTGACAACACCAAGTATCATCCATCAGCATTTCCTCGTTTCTCCTCTAAATTGCCTATCTTCTTACAAGCAAGAGTGAGAAAAAGCAAGAAGGAAATAAAACATGGAAAACAGGAACAAGGAAGGTGATAAAAAATGCAGGAATATAGGACAGGTAGGGACCTGCCATTCAGTTCAGTCATCTGCTATTGCAAGCACACAGGCCACATAACCTGTTTAATAAGCTCACAGAACTCCATCTCAAGTACTGTTAATATTTTGCACACCCTTTTCCAAATAAAAGGTTGATCCAAACCCTCTACCTTCTGACAGCAGAGAATCCCCTTTCCCGGGCAAAGTTTATCCATGGCCAGTTTCTATCTATTTGTTCTTTTGCCAACATTCTCTTTAGGTGAAGCAACCCTGCTCTGTAAATATGTCAGAGAGGTAAACATCAACAGTGGAGATCAATCACCTCTTATTATAAGCAGTTAATGAAGCTAGTCTTTTCTAGATCCTTATATGAGAACAGATTCACTTTTCCTACTAATGATTCTCTGACTGTGGGATTGAATTTTCATGAGCGCTATGCCTAAAACTGTACATTCAAAATGAGGTGTTACCAAAATCCTGTACAGTGGTACAGGTACTTTTTTTCCCCACTGCTGGAAATACCTTAGCTTACTCAACGCTGTTAGTGGGTGAGATGGAATCAGAATCCGCAGCCAAGCTAAAGATCTAGAAAACCTGTAGCTTAAATCATCTGCAAGTCTTTCTTGTACGGGGTTCTCCTGCAAAAGTGGGATTTGCAAGTGTGGTTCCTGTAGAAGCTCTCTTTTATTGCCTTATTTTGACTGTCTTCCTCTTGGATGTGCCTCCATTACCAGGTTCCATGAAACACACATAATTTAGCTCAAGGGAGTTTGCATGCAATCTAGTGAGGAGCCAATGAAGGCAGAAGAGACACGTTATGAAACATGTCACATCTGCTGCATCATCAGCAAATGTTTCTGAAACTGAAGAGTCATCTGCTTTACACTATGTGAAAGTCAGGATAACTTAGAAGAAAAGCTGGTGTCTTATTAAAGACCTATAATTGCTATAGATAAATATTCTGTCCTTACTGTGATTTTTTTACTGCACACTTGACTCAGCTTATTAATTATTAAAAAAATAGAGGCAGCCCTTCATATAAGCGGAAATTAGAATAGTATCTCTTTTCCTAAGTGCAGTCCTGTCAATTCACACCTCCTCAGTAGACTGACACTTAAAATTCTAATGAAAATCCTGAATAGAGAGAGAGACAGGCCATGGATTTGAGGTACAGTCAAAGCAAAGTTACACAAATCTATTACGCAAAGAAGTGAATTATGTCTCTTTCTGCTTCTCAGTAGCAGCATCTTGAACTAAAAGGGAAAGAAAACCCAGCTAAAAATATAGATAGCTCTGCAAAACAGAGGGTAATACAACTACCCTTTGTAATAAAACACATCTTACAGACATTGGTCATTCAAAATTAAAGACAGGATGAAATATGTTTATAGTTTTTTCCTAGATCAAGAGACACATGTTTCTTCATTTACAAATATATGGATTGGCAACACAACAAACCACTTACCTTTCACTCTCCTTGGTGGGGCTATCCTGGATAATACTGCATTCTCCCAAGCTCTGTAAGTGAAATTAGGACATTAAAGGACGTTACATAGATACATTTGGAAAAATAGCTAGATTTTGTCAAGATGCGGAAACATGCAAGAAAGATTTTAATGTTCTTAAAGATCACTGTCATCAGTAAAATAGAAACTTAGGTGAATTCTGACTAAAATAGGTGGTTTGGGCTAGCAAAACCTGTAACGCTGCCATTCACAGAGCTAAAATAGGAGTCGCACTATGATTATCTTACTGCCTGTCCTCCATAATACCAGAACTGTTTTCCCTTCATCTTAGATGAGATATTAAAGATAAGTGGAGTGAGTGCACCAACCTAGTTTTTTATTAAGATGGTGTGTATCAAATGAAATGGAATTTCCTTGCTGAGTAATGGGCATAAGGTAATGTGTTAGGGCATACTTACAAATAGCTGCAGGTCACCTTTAATTTCGGCATCCACGGACTTCGCACACTCCTTTTTACAGCTGTAAAATTTTCCTGACGTAACTCATTCGTGCTGAAAACACATAAGAGAAATACAGTGGGATAGAGCTGGCCTGGCTCTTAGTGAAACATATATTAAAAAAACAAAGTAAAATTATATAAAATTATAAAATTATATAGGCTGCAGACCTTGATCAGAAAAAAACACTAACAAAAATCCACCGCAGCAATGCAAACAACCTGCCTGCATCATCACACACAGGAGTAATTGAGCTTAACGTACCATTTGTATTAGAGCAGCATGTAGGCTCCTGGGCCGTGTTCCTGGATCTCCCCATGTTCCCTCCTGTTGCTGTAGCATTTGTCACCTACATGTCCCCAAAGGCTTTGTAAAGGGGGCTCAGCTGAGCCTCTCTACACACTCGTTAGCTGTAAAAGTTAATGACCCCCTTCCGATGGCATTTCCACAGCTGGGCATGTGCTGCTAGATACAAAGGTGAGGGAAAAAGCTGGCAGTTATGACTCTGAGCATCCCCTAACCCTCTCTGGCCTGTAAGGAACAACCTCCTAATGGCAATATTGTACTTTGTTTCCTCTGTTGGTTTCTGCTTTCTCTCTTTAATTCCTTGTGGCTCAGGAAAAAAATTGCTGTGAGTCCTGAGCTGGGGGACTATTGCTCCGACCTTCATCATTCCCAGGTATGGAAAATGTGGATGCGTAAAGAGAAGATAAAATATAATATAGTTTTGAGTGGCAAATAATTGCTGCAGATCTTTAAAAATAGGTGATCAGTCACAGACCAGGAAGAGGGAGTAACTTTTATAATCTGCTGTTCACAAAAAGAGAGTGCTGCCTGGGAGACATACATTAGCCAGCCTTGATAAATGTTTTTTACTCTTCCTGGCTGGGGAGGTGTTCATTTCCAGCGGATAAAGACAAGTTTCACCTCCCTGTATTTGGCTATATGCTATAATGAGAAGTCAATTATTTGGCTTCTCAGTGTATTTTTTGTTTTAATGCTTAGCCAATATATGTTTCTGGTAAATTTGCATAAGACAGTACAGAAACGGATTCTACCTGACACAAGCTGTCAAACTGCAATCCATGAACACTGAAAATACATTCTCCCAGGGGTATGCACTTTATGTTCCTAATTGTCAAAATGTTTGCCCTGTGACACCTTATTAGTAAATATCTGAGCACCTCCATATACCTTATGACATTCCAGCTCCTTTGTGGTTTGCTTCTACAGCTAGCCTCTGAAAAGGTAGGCTAGATTACGCTTCCTACAAGTTTCATTTAAACCAAAGGGTTTAGGACAGAGGATAGAGGAATTTAGCTGGACTATGGCTGAATATGGAGTAGTGCAACCTCCATTAAATGAATAGCCACCATTCAGGCACAGATTCCATGGTTCAACTGACTGCATTAAGGTTAGATTACACCTCACCAATTTTTTTGAGTGTTATGAACCCTTGACGGTGGCATCCTAAAGCATTCATATTTCTCCCTTTCCAAACACCAATAACACCATCACTTAGCACAATAAGAGTCAAACCCACATTGTCACTCTGCATCCGCCCCAAGCTTCACCCTGTCCAGCAGCACATCTCTGACAATGGCAGGCACTTAAAACCCCAAAGACGTGTACAAATCCCCTGTGGGCAAATACAGAATAAAGTCCCCTGCATTAAGTCTTATTCCCTCCTTTAATAGTTAGAGATTGGCTTAAGACCCAAAGCATGACATTTAAGTTCATTAAGTATTAAAAATGTGGAAGTCCAAGCTCTGGATATTCTTTGTATTTCTTGGAGAACACCCAGCACACAGGCACATGGAGTGGGCTGATCCCAGGGTCACTCACATGAGGGAAGGTCTCTTCATTTGCTGTCCATGGGCTCAGGATCAGCTTCAACATTAATGTTTTGGATATATAGAGCAGGACCCAGACCAGTGTGCAAGGAGGGGGAAAGACTGTCAGCTAGGCTCTGCCCCTGTGTGTGCGCTTGTGAGAGTGCCTCTGTCTAGAGGTGTGTTGTAAGTGGTAATTAATGCAGCTGACCAATGATTTAAGGAGGCTAAGTGATGGAAAAGAGCAATTTATTAGTATGTACATATTCAAATCCCTTCTCTCAATTGGATTTATAATCAGAAGTGCCTGGACAACTACTGTGGTTTCATTCATCTATGCGAGGTATTTACAGTATATTTACAGTAGCCATTTATAGCTCATGAGCTTTTTTTCTTTGCAAACTTTAATTTAATAACTCCTAATATCCTCAGTCGCTTTCACACACAGCGTGCTTACTGAACTAAAGCCTTCTATTTCTTTCTGAATAGAAACCACTCCTGCCCAGACCTTGTGCAGCTAGGGATTTGAGTGCAGTAGACAATTTCAAAGACTGCTCTTTCTATTTAACAATCAGTGCATTAGGCTAAAATATTCACACAGATGCACTAGCAATTGAAAGGGTGTGTGGTGTAGTGACAAGGTCCTTCTGTTACCTGGAACTGTAGAATGATGAATGAGCATTAGTGGAATATTCTTTTGGCCTTCAGGTTTACCTTGATCTTCTCACAGAATGCAAATTGACATTATACCCACATTTCTATAGTATTTATTACTGTGGTCATGATGTGAGGGCTTTTTTCAATATGAATAGTGTAAAAAGGGAAACATATTACTGCAAAGAGGCATTATTGTGCTGGGAATGTATAAACAGCTAAGAAGAATAGAGCGACATGCTCATAATAGAAACTGAAAGCTCTTCATTTTGTCCTGATTGTCTACCCTTCCTTTTTAAACAACCTTCCTTTTTCCTAGCTATCAATACAAAGTTCTTTTTGGTAAAATGAAGTGCATTCATGCTGCCTGAAAGAAGCTTTTAAAGTTGATCTGTGCCCACACAAAAGGGAGGCAGTGTTTGAGCACATCAAGTTGAGGAAGCAAACTTGGTCAATGTTCATTACTCATGGCTTGACACTCTGAGCCTCCATATCATTTTGTAAAGAATCAGATAAACTTTCCTTGTGATAAACAACTGAAATAATTTTTCTTAGCTGTCAAGTCCTTTTCTCCCATTTCCAGCCTGTTCTCACACTCTACCCAGCTCGTAAAAGCAACTGAGCACAGCTCTTTGGACTGATAAATGGGCTCCTTTCAATTGGTGGCAGGCTTCAGGAAAAAGAGATAATCCTGGATAATGTGGACACAGTTTTCATTTCATGTCACCCAATTAAACTGCAATTATCCGGAGTGCAACAGCAGAAAAACTGGAAAGAATGGTTGGAGAATGAGGAGCCCTGGCTCCCTGGGACTCTTTATACTACACACATTAGCCTAGATTTGTTCTATTCTGATAATAAAGTGCCAGTCTAAGCACTTAGCAGCACACAGTGAGAGACAGACCAGCTGCAACCTGTAGCTCAGAATGAAATACTATTGCAAGTGCTCTGGGAAATATCAGTTCAATCCAGAGTAACTTTCTGGGAGATTATTTGCATCAGGAATCCAAAGCCCTGTGCGGTGGCTAATTACACCCAGAGCAGTATGGTCAGGAGGTGCTCTGAATAATGCGGCGAGGTTCAGATTACAGGTAAAACAAGGACAAAAAAAAAGCCTTTTCTTAACATGACTCACAGTAGCACTGCAAGCCAAAATAAAGCAGATATCAACCATTTTATTATGAAGGCAAACTGCACTAACGTATCTTATCTCTTCAGCATTTTGGCTGAGATCTAGGGCAGGATGAATTTAATATGTTAATATGTCTTATTAAGTTACCGCTCTTGCAGTAAAATAAACTGGATAATCTAACAGATCTGTTTTATCTCTAATTACCATGATCCTGGTAAACTGCAATTAAATAAACAGATGGAGTTTTTAAGCTTGTGGCCTGGTGCATGGGAACATTTCAGTAATTGAAATGCATATATTTGTTATTATTGCTTTATTTCATTTACCCAGTACCGTGAGTGCATGGTGGCTGTGCTGTAGGCACGGCCTGTAAGTACAAGGGTAAAATCTAAAGTGTCTCCTACAACTGAAAAGCTTTGTTCCTGAAAGTCACTACTTTTTGCCCTCAAATTTTTTATTTAATTTACTCCTACGTGAAGGACCAGGCAGGGTTACCCCAGGCTGTGAGGCAAGTTAGGCAATTTGGCCTATGTTCCCTTTCCTAAGAGGTAAGATGGGCTTTAGAATATTACATTACAATACATACAGAGAAGCACTTTTGCCTGGGGTCCCTTCGCACACTGGGAAGCAGCAGAAAAATGGAGAGCCACCACCTTCAGTGGCAACACCTGAGCGTGCGTGCAAGTTCCCGTGCCTGGTGGTGTGTCTTAGTGGAGTCCCACACAGGGGCCACCAGCCTTGGTGCTGTTAATCAGATGCATCTGCCCTATATAATGGTGTAAAGGGGAAAATATGGGGACAGGAATTCCTAGGTCAGACCCAGAGCTCTCCACCACGACTGTGGGAGACTTTTAGGTGTCATGTAAGCCTTCATCAGGCTTCATGTTTTTGTGTTATTTAATATAAAATGATAAACTATTTCTGCAATATTTTTTGTTAGTAAGTCACATAACAGAAAAGAGTCTGACACTTTCTCAGGAAAGAAAAAGCGAAGTCTAAAACTGTGTAGTGATAAAGCCCACAGTTCCTGAGTGAAGCAGAGCTATTTCATAAGCAGGTAGGTAGTTTTCAGAATGGAAACTTTCTGGTTTACCTGAAATTTTCAGTTTGGCCCTATATCCAGGTATTTATCAAATGGAAAAATGCATTTCCCCATCCCACCTGGGAAAACCCCAGGTGCAGAGAGATTTGGACTCTTCAGAGACATTAATAAAATAGGGATTTCCCTGTTTCCAAAATAATACCATGCCTCCCACGCGCTTTATTCCATTCCTTCACATTCCTACCTGAAGCAGGTTCTGGGCTGCTTTGAAGATTCCTTTTCTGTTTGAAAGTTGAAAGCCACCATGTTCCTCATGGAACCTATTTCAATAGCAAAAAGTTGTGCCTTGATGTGAGCAGGAGCCATGGAGTGGAAAGAGGGGCTGTGGAAAGGGTATGGGCACTCACACCCGCAGCCGATGTTAATGGAGCAGTTTGGTTCCTCTGAGAAAGGGGGTAATTTATACCAATAGAGGTACACATTTTGAAGTGCGGCAACTTTATTTTAACTTTTTTTCTGGTATCAAGGAGCCTCTAAGCAGCTGTCCTACAGAGAAGGGCAGTCAAAAGAGCCCTAGCTGGTTGTTTACCAAGGTAGCATGATTTTAAGGAACAAACGCATTTTCCTCTTGGAAGGTCCCTCTTGGGGACAAGGTAAGTTCACCGGTGATTTGCTCCTAACATTTCAAAGATGAGCAGGACTGAAGAAGTGAGGAGAACCTACAGGAGGTGCCAAAGACTGATACGCATATATAGGTAAAGAAAGGTGATTGTATTTGATTTGGAGAACGAAGGTTGGGCAACAACATAAAATAAATCAATCTCTGATGTTTTTAGGAAGAAGAAGGTCAAGTGCTTGAGCAGTGTTAATCACTTGTCATGCCTGAGATCTGTCCTGATGGGAATGTCAAGATATTGATCTAACTAAGTGACATTTATCTATGTAAAACCAGAAATTAGGTCATGCGTATAACACTGGATAGTATATTACTGTGTTAGCAGAGTGTGTGGAGTATATTAAAATAATGCATTAACAGCCTATAGTGCAATGTAATGGAGAATTATGTTGCATATTCTCGTTACACTGATTATGTCAGGTAACATGCACACACTAAGAGAAGGTCCCTTCCCAAGCAAAGCTGCAGCCCAAATAGGCGAGGGAAACAAATTTGTGCACATCACATAGGTGACTTGCTGGGCACATAACCTGGGCTTTCCAGCTCTTAGCTCAGTTACCTCCCAGGAACTAGACAGTACTGGGCAGGACATCTGCATATCAGTCACATAAGTGTTTTATCATCTATTTTCTTATCTTATAAATACAACAAGAATGTAGGAATATCCAAGCCAGATGCTGACTTCATTTACAGCTAGGGATAAAGGGGAGTCACACCTTCATAAATATGTCTATTTCCTCATTTCTTTCTCCAAAAAGAAATGCTATCACGTACTAATCTTCAGAGGAGGTTTCTAGATGAGGTTTGTAAATCCCTTTAAAAGTATGTGTATATTATATAAATATACGTATAAAAGTATATATATATATATGATCTTTTAAAACATCGTTGTGAAAGATTTTTCATTCCAATGTGGAAAAGGGAGTGTCACAGTGTATAAGAGACTGGATTTTAAAGGATTGTAATCTCTCTGCGATCCTTCTCGCCATTTCTACCTATCTGCAACTTGTTAGGAAGAAACAGAAACTCTGGGATGGCTGCAATTTACCTCATGGTCTGCCGTGCCCCATAAAGTTGTTCTGGGAGGAGAAATACTAACTTCTGTGGGTGTAGCTTTACCAAAATATCAACGTGTACTTTTCATAAGAGCTTCGTTAGCTGACGGCATTTTATTTGACTACCAGCAGTCATTGTTTCCCTCAGAAAGGAGCAGTGTCAGACAATTTCACCCCCTGCTTTCTCTGTGGTTGCACAGTGGCCAGAAACAGGAATTAGAGACCCCCAAACCAAGCGGAGGCCAGGGCTCTGAATGGAGCAGCTCTGTCTGAATCTCATGCTAATGAGATCAGGAAGGGAGGAAATGTTGAACTCCAACCCTGGGCTGCCAAGCAGCTCGCCCCTGCCTCTGCGGAGGGCAGAGCCAGCTGGGGGCAGGGAGGATCCCGAGGTACGGAGGGGATAAGGATGCTACTCAGCTGGCAGGAAAGGGAGCAAGAGTTTCGCTTATCTTAATAGCTCCTTTTGTTCAGGAATCACAGTAGCAGCCCTTATTTGCAAACTTGAATAAGTATAATGCACTCTGAGCTCTTGCACAGGTGCTAGGCGCTAGTGGTTTTTCTCCGCGCCTGCACAATGACTGCTTTTTTTTTTTCCAGGGCTGCAGGAAGGAACTGGAAAGACTTATTCAGACAGAAGTGCTGGCTGCACATTTGGGCAAAGCGCTGACTGGCTTTTGTTGCTGTGTACGTGGTGCCATCCGTGAGCCTGGCGATGGTGACCTAGAAGGTGATCTGACAATGAACATTTCTTTTGGAGAATGTACCAACTAGGTATTTCTAAGATGTTTCAGCTTATGGTAATGCTAGATTCTGTTTCAGTAATGACATACAGTAGAACTACTGTTTTGTGAACAGCTAGAGGAAAGATATGTTGGATATACTCTCAACAGCAAATAAGTTCTTTAATAAAATCAATGTTTTACGGAAAAAACATGTAAGTGTAACGACTGATGTAGTGGATGCTTTGACTGGAATAAAAAAAGGGTTCTAGGGAAAGGCCACAGAGATTGCAGGGCATGTGAAATTAATTAGCTGCATCATTCAAGCATTGGAACAGGCTGCCCAAGGAGGTGGTGGAGTCACCATCCCTGGAGGTGTTCAAAAAACGTGTAGACATGGCACTTTGGGACATGGTTTTAGCAGGCATAGTGGTGTTGGGTTGACGGTTGGACTTGATGATCTTAGAGGTCTTTTCCAACCTTAATGATTCTGTGATTCTATTGTAGAAGCTCGCACATTTGTAATGAAGTTAACTGGTTCCAACAGGTAATTGCCTGGCAGTCTCTCTTGATAGCTGGGTAGATAAACCGTGTATTTTCTTCCTTTCCTTCAGAAACTTAACAAGGGAGGCAAAACCAGGGCCTTGAGCATCTGCAGGGTTAAAGTAAAGCAAGAGTAAATCAGAGTAAGATGGAGAACTTAAGAAAAGCAGACACACTCTTGTTGAGCTGTTTTTCTGAGAAGTTACACCCAGTGAGAAGCTGTCTTAGCAAATTTAAATGGGTTCATACCACCTTGATGCAACTTTTCTGACCTGCTTTCTTTGAGAATCTGGCATTGGACTGTTTCATTCTTCAGTAAAGGTTGCCTGCCAAATATGATATTTTCTTTCTTTTTCTTTTTTTTCTTTTTTTCTCCAGTAGCGGTTTACAGCTTGCCCGAATCCACAAGAGGAGGTGACTGATGTTGTCATACGGTGGCTGTAATACTGTCCTGTTCGTGGATGACATCCTTTTCTTCTTAAAGCTCTGCTGCTCTCCAAGTTCACTAGATGCTGAGGGAATATAAAACTTAGTAGGCTGAATGTCTGAGAATGAAGAGAGACCTATGAAATGCCTGTAAAGTACTTACCTCTTCAAATGGGCTAAGATGCTTGTGGGTTAACAGTCTGAGGAACCCTAGATCATGTGGCTTTTTAATATACTGCTGCTTCTACACAGGTTTTTTTTTCTATCTTTCTGTGTTAACCTCTGCTGCAACTTAGGAGAGGCAGCAGTCCATCACACGTGATTCAGGATGAAGTTACTTAGCCCACCATTAGAATACTCAAAACTAAATCTGCCCTCACACACTAATATATTCCTTCTTCTTAAGGTCTCTAGAAAGCTGGAAGGATGTTTGGAGCAAAAGAAATCACCACTGTTAATAAGCACATATTTTTCCAATAAATAAGAAAGAAGGATCCAGTATATCCTTAAGTCTTTTGCTGTCTACTTTGTCGTGATTAGTAACCTTCTTCTGGTGTCAGATCTTTCTCTATCTGCGTATCAGTCTGTCATCATAATAACAATTTTCAAACATTTCTATTGTGGTAAATTCAGATACCTTTGGTCAGTATCAAGCACCTGTTGTGCTACAAACATACTTAAATGCACTTGCTGATATTATCTACTATGGGTTGTACATCTTTTACTTAATTATTTTAAGTTATAGCATTACTATGTGCTTGTAATATAGATTATTGAAAGACCAATTTTTTTTTTCTCTCTGGAACCATTAAGGAAAATCTCATTTCCATTAAATTCTGTTCCATCAGATTTTGCTGCTTGAAAAAATGTTAACAAGCTAACAATTTTCTTATTAGAGAAACCAGAAAGCCAAATGTATTTTCTCATTCTTAATGTAAAGGTGGGAGGTAATATAGTGATTCATACCTTTTCCAAACCAAGTTATAATATTTAGTTACAAGAAAAGTAACCAAAAAGTAACTCCGTTAAAGAAAAATATTGGTGGATGGGAGACGTTTCTCCCATTTTCTTTGTAAGAAAGAGGGGAAGGTAAAGTACACAGCCAAATGACCCATGGTGGCTTTAGTCCGTAGCTTATAATTTTTAACTCAGATCTAGAAGACCAAATTCAATTTTCTTTCCTGCTTAAAGATTTGAGACAACACCTATCACTAGGATACCTCAGTACTTCAATTTATGAAATATGGAGTAGGTTTCATACTATTTCCCACAAATCCCTTCTTCGAAGTAATTTAAATAATTATATGAGAACTGGGGCAAGACATGGACCCCCGGTGTCCTCTCTTCCTCTGAGCTAGGAGGCACTCTGGGTGACATCTCCCTTCCAACTCCCACCACAGTTACTCAGCTGGTAAAAGCTTAACCAGTCGTCGAGCGTGCAAGTAAGGAGGGCTTTATGATGGGTGAATTAGCGGACACCTGGGCATCAAAAAATCAAAAACCTTTACGGACTTAATTAAAACCCTGCTTGAACATAGAGGACTGTCTAACTAGTGGATTTTACATTCACCTGGCCCCACAAACCCAGAGACCACAGTGGTGCATCATCCTCCCTTTAGCTCAAACTGAATGGTGGTGCAGCAAAGCATCCATCCTGCCCACTACCTGACGGCTGCCTGCACGGGACGCCAGCGCTGTAGGCAGCAGCAGCTGCAGAACGCTCTGCACATAACTGTGGTATATATGGGAATGAATGGTAACTAGGGTTGCTGCTGCTGTTTTTATTTGGGCTAGTTGGCAGACGTCTCGCTATTCTTTAGCTTTTGAATTAGGATGATGTAAGAGGCCCAAGCACTATGCTAAACACTCCACTACAAGGTTTATCAGAAAATGCTGTCGGTCCTCACAGAGTTACCCAGAATTACAGAGAATTAAGAAGAAATTTTGTGGGTAGTCAACAAGTTCATGGTCTGAAGAAGTGGGTTAGTTCCTAATCCTCCGTGACTCTGAGTGACTGGTTTTCAGTATGCAGACCACGCTATATCTGTGGGAAGGCAGCTGGGCATCTACTTTGTGTGTGCACCCACGAAGGCTGTTTAATACACACCCGCAGCCATGCGCAACCCTCCTCTCTGGGCTGCCTGTCCCAGGAGTCTCTAGCCCCCGTTGTTAAATCCATATGCTTGAGCTGTCAGGCGGAGATGCATCACCCACATATGACCCTGGCTTTTTGTAAAGCAGGAGGAGGAAGCTTGTTTGGGTGAATGTATCAGAAACAGGGGAGCTCATGTGCTGGTTGTTATTAACATACCATGCTGAAAACACTGCCTCAGCCTTAAGCCCTCCAAGATACCAGGTCTGTCACAGTGGTTGATAGCTCCCTTTCTCTGAGGTTGTTCCTGGGTTTCACGCTGACTTCCTGCACGACTTCAGTTGCTAAGTGTCTGCATCATTTCCTAAAATAATTTTGAGGGGCTTTTGAAAATATAAAACTTGAAAACTCGTGCAGGGCCAAATTCAAAGTACCTTAAGATCGGTGAAACTCTTCCCATCCCTACTTGCCACTGAGACAGGAGTGGTCCCTCCCCCTGTTCAGAGGTCTCGCCTCCTACCCCTGGGGGTGGCTCTAATTAGCTTGTGCCACATCACCTAGCCTCGAGCTGAATCTTGTTTCAGCCCAGCCTTGTCAGAGCGTTGCTTAATTTTGTTTGGCCCAGACTTCCAGTTGTCTCATGTGAAAACGCTCGCCATCAGCTCTGCTCTATTGTTTGCTGCTGGTGTGGAGGGCTGTGCACTGCAGATGGAGTTCCTCTGGAGATTAATGATGTGCTGAACAATGCATTGTAGTTGATACCCTCTTGAACTCTGACACCTGACACTGGACACCTTCAGCTGAAAGAGTCAAGGGTTGAGCAAGTAAGCAAATCCTGGATAGATACTGATTTCCCTCGAAATATCTGCGAATAACAACACTTCTTCGACATACTTGTCGCAGGTAGCTTTGCTTTTACTGGTTTTCACAAAAATGCTGGAGAAAATGGTATTCTCATGGTCATATAATTCTTAGAAAAAGTATTTTGAACTCTGCCAGTCTGTGCCTCTGGCCCATCTCTCTTAGAGAAGCAGGTAATGAAAGTATTTGTATAACAGTCTGTTGAAACTGTAGTTGACAATACAGACAAAAGCACCAGTTCCCGTTTATCTTTTAGCAAGGACTCCCAGCATCAGCGTGTCAACTGTCCTGCCTGAGGACATGCATAAAGTAGTTATCAATGCCCCAAGACAGAGAGGCTCAAGACGTTAGCCCCGCTCAAGTGGCATCGTGTGTTTTCGCTCCTTCCAGGCTCCCTGGCTGGCCCTCCCCGTTCGTCAGCCTGCTGCCCTTTCATGACACGAACCCTGCGGTCGGAAGGCGCTGGGTATTGTTAGCCCTGCTCCCTACAGTAAATTGGCAGCCAGGAGTGCCGGGGAATGACAGGTCCCATAATGCACCCTCATCGCGAAGATGGAGAGCGTCACCTCTGTAACATTCCCAGCTTTCATTAGCCTGAATGCAATTGTGCTAGGTTTAATTTTTGGAGTGTTTGCAGTTTTTCCAGCAAATAGCTGTTTGAACACAGTGTCCCCATTATATCACCACAGTCAAAGAGAGGAAAGATAAAGGCATTGTGCAAAGTTTCTGTGGCTTTGCAGACAAGGATTTATGTACTGGAGAACTCTCATCTGGCAGTCAATTTGCCTTTGTCTTTCAAAGTAGTGGAAGTATCAAGGGAGTATGCCCGAGACTTTTATTTGCTATTTACCAGATTACTGAAGTATCGAGCATCTTTAGATCTGTTGTGAAGAAAAATGCTTTCAAGACGATTTTGCAAACTTCTGCTGAGACTAAGGGGAGAGGCGAGTGAAACCCTTGAAATGTTGCCCTTTGAACTGCTAGAGGAGTGCATGACTGAGGAAAGGACTTGAGACTGTACAGTTTCATGAGTTTAAAATGAAATCTGTCATAAGGGTCTGTCCAGCAGAAAGAAAAAGGAAAAATGTATCTGCCACTATCTGCTTTAGAGGGGTAACCATGTTAGTGAAAACTGTTCTGTCTGGAAAATTATAGTCCCTGGTTAGCGTATATAAGGATAAACGGAGTTTTAAAAAATCAGTATTTTCTAAACAGGCAAGGGTGAGATTCATTTATAGCTCCACTTAGTTCACAGCTCAGCTTACAACAAGCAAGAAGTATTGCAGTTAATGGGATCGGTCCTGGCTAACATTTTCCTGCTCAATCTTTCCCTAATATTTGGTTCTGACTGACACAGCTAAAATTGTAGTGAAGGCAGAGCCTGTAAAACCAGGTTTTATTGTCTGAAAGAAGAACTGAATGGTATTCATCTAACACTCCTGAAAGTGTGTGAGACCTGAGGGAAAAGCTGCTTACAAAAATGCGTAATTCAGCGTTAAAATCAACTACTGTACTGGAAAGTCTGCATTATAAATACTTTAGCCACTATTGATGATCCTGGGATTTGTGGAATGGTTAGCTTTGCTAACATGATAATTAACTGAAATAAGGCATAAAACAAAGTGATCCACATGATGGTGCAGAACAGAATCTGTCAAGGAAAAAAAGGCCTTTATACCAGAATAAAATATGACCCACTGATTTAGGGTTATCAATAGGGACCAGTAAATACACTGGAATGTCTAACTAGCTTGAAGCCCTACCAGTGCCTGAAGCCAACATTTACAAAGTTCCAAAAAAAATACCTACCTGAATGCCTGGCATCGATAAAGTTCTTGTAATTTCTGATTCCAGGTAAAATATTTCTGTAGCTAACCTTAATAAATCCAAAAGCTGTGAAGGATGTCCTTAAACAATGCTTATCTCCCATGGAAGATGCGAGACTAGCTTTCTCCTGTGTTTTCATAATTTTGTTTTAGGGGAAGTTTCCTAGCCTACTCTTTCACAGATGTAGGTCGTGTCTGTGTTTGTTTCTGAAGAGCTGGTTTCTGGCCAGACTGCTTAGCTAGCCTCAGGCCCCAATCCACAGTGGAGAACACAACCCCTTTTAAGATAAAGTTTTAAAGATTTTCCTTTGGCCAAGTGGGCCCTCCTTAACGTAGCATGAACCTTTCTCCTCCTAGCACCAGCAAGGAACAGCCCAATGTCCTGTTCTGGAAAAGCACAATGGTCCTACTGGGAAAAGCACTTTTTTGATCCACAACAGGCTCCATTTCAGCCAGACATGAAGCAGCCACCATGAAGACATACCAAAGGCCAGTATTGTGCCAGTGCCACCATTATTTTCATCATACACACGGTGATGACGGTTGTTTCTATTGCCCTGAGAGATATTTTCTCCTGGGAAAGAGTTGGACAAGAAGACATCGACCCCATCTGCTGCCATATCATTTCCCTGTGTGGCTGGGGAAGCTCTGCTGTGGCACCTGGAGTGTTTTCAACTGGATCAGTACAGCAGTCACTGAACTCATCTACAGGCATTTGCAGAAAATCAGCAGAAGGTCTAAGAGGGACAAAGCAACAAATCAAGCCTTTTGTTTAAGGTACTGGCCTGAGGCTCAGGAAATGTGGGAGATCCATTCCTGCCTGGGTGACAGATCTTCAGTATTGATTTAACCTCAGCATTACACCATCTCTCTGTAGGTCTTCCTCTATCCTCTGCTCATGTTGCCCTTTGTTTTCTCTATTTCGGATATATGTGCCATGGGGCACTGATTACGTCTCTCTCTGTGGTTGTACAGGGCTTGGTGCTGTGGGAGATCACTCTGGATACTCCCGGTAACGGCAAATAATAAAACCAACTGTGACAGGTTATTTGGCATGTGATTTTGAAGAGAGAGACATGTAATAAATATTCTAAAAATAACTCATCTCCTTCTTTATAAACTCTGCAATATCACTTGTAGCGACTCTCATCTTCCAGAGCACACCCACGGTTCTCCTCAGCCCTGGGCTCTCAGAACATTCTTGTAATAATGGCAATAACTTTTCACTGCTGTGAAAGAAGGTGGAATTATTGTCCTGTTTTTATGTATTTTGGACCAAAACTTTTAACTACCGATCATCAGGGCTGAGCTGCCTCTGTGCTGTAAGGTAATTAATACTATAGAATTCTCCTCTCACCTAGGCCTTGATTGCCCAAGTTTCTGCCTGGAAAATGTGGTGCTTTGGCAAAATTAAACTGAGGATTTGTAGTATAGACACATGTACAAAGACCTAGATCCATATATGATGCTAAACCTGTATTTATCATTCCAAAACTTCATAATAAAAATTATTAAATTAATCTGCTATAAATAACTGGGATTAAAACTACTTGACTTTGGCTACAATACAAGGAAAGGTATTTCATGGAACCTATATATATAGCTATACATGCATGCATGCATGCATGAATATATAAAACCCGCTTTCTGTAATGGATTCAGAAATGAAAGGAATATTACACAGATGTAGAGGCTGATTTATTCTTTCTGGAGCAGCTTTAAGGTAGTCTGGATTTCCTTTCATCTCCTGTTTAGAAACAATGCCAAACAACAGGTTCAAGAAGATCTATAATAAACTTCAGCTATTGATCTGCCTCCTCACTGGACTTGACCCGGGTTGAACGTATCTTACACAATTCAATCATATTAAGCCCTTACACCCTGGTGTATCAAATGGATGTCACATATATCAGGCCCAGAAGTGTACTGAGTACAAGGCTTATGCCTAACTTTCAGCACGTATATAAGTGTTTTGCTGAATAAGGCTTTGCCCAAGCACGTGCATTTTTGAACCAAGGGCTCAATCACATCTGTTTAGTGGACCTTTAGATAAAAGAAATACAAACAACTGAGGCATCCCTTACCTCATCCCCCAAGACCTCAAAAAAGCCCTGATTACCTAGGTCAAAACAAGATTTATTTCACCAGAGTCAAAAGCGAAGCTTGCAAGAACCTGTGTAACACATGTCCATGGCACTAAGCACACAGCAGTGTCAGTGCCCTGGTCTTAGACCCTCATAAGATCAAACCTCACATATGTGGAGCTGGCTAAGTATGGAACCAGGGTATTTGTGACTTGTTCTCAATTTATTATGATTCATGCTGTACCATTGCAAATCCTCAGATTTTCTACAGTCTTTTTCCCCAAACCCTTCTTTGGGTTTTTTTTTCTGGTTGGGTTTTTTTTTATTGTTAGCATTTGTTATTTGTTTTATGTCTCAGCTGTAGCTCCTTGGGACATACCTACACTGTCCTCTTAAGTATTTGATGTACTATAGCCCAAGTCTGGGCTATGTTCCCCAACAGGGAGGACTGGTGCTGCTGCAGCACAAACAGCAGGTACCAGCACTGTGCTACAAATTACCCAGTACTGTTAGTGACTCTCCCAGTCACTAGCAACAAAGGGTCTGATCTCCAAGGCCTGATGCGTGAGCCCTTGGTGGGTCTGCAGGGGCCTGATGGAACCAGGAGTGCAGCTGGAAGTGGAGTCCTTTTGGGGTTAATTTTGCAAGGGTTAGGCCACAGAAATACAAGTCCAGCCACAGAGCACTCTGAGGGAGTCAGAAAGTGATGCTCCCTTCCCCGCTGTTCCATGGGTCTGGAGAGGGAGCGTAAACCAGGTCCTCTCTTTCCACAGAGTGCTTTTCTGATCCCACATAGCCAAAACCATGCTTGGCAAGGGAGGATGAGCCAGGCCTCTTTCCATCTGGAAAATCACCATCCTGTTCTCCGTGCATGGGAGGATGTGAGGAGAAGTATCAATCTGCTCCTCACAGTTAGCTCCCCCTGATAAACATGCAATATGGAGGCCTGACCGACAAACTTCTCAGGGTCTCTTGTAGTAGTCAGCAAGCAGGAAAACACAAATATCCTGCTGCTGAGATCTGAGGAGCTTTGCCTTGGGAGAGAAGGAGGATGAACACGCTACCTCTCAGGCTTGCCTTCCTCGAAAGGAAAAATATGTGGTGCTAGTTGGGGGATCAGCCAGATCTGGAAGGCCATATGCTGGTTTTGGCTCACTGAAGAAAGCCAGCATCTGGTTCGTCTCTGTTTCAAAGTTAAAATTTCTTAAATGGAGCCAAATATTTAAATAATATTAATAATTTTATTTCCTGAATATTAACTATAGTATATGGTGAAATGTACCTGCAATAAAGGGCTTTTAGGACTTGTGAGCTGCTCAGTCTCTCTGTCAGCATTTACACAGTCATGCAAGCCAACTATTCGCTGCATGGCACAAGATTTCAACTACACACTGACTGCTTAATTAAAAGTACTGCTTTTAAAAGAGCAATAGGTTTGGGTTTGGGTTTTTTTAGTAACTGCCAGAGTAATCTCTGTACTAAAATGCTGAGTGCTAAGAAGTAATAAAAATTCATGAAATGCATACAAACTCAATAAAATATTAGTTAAAAATTCATGGCATGATATGTCATTTTGTGTGAGGATGCACACAAACACTGTTCAGAGCTATTTGCGGGGGGAGAAAAAACCTCTTAACATACCTTGTGGAGCCAATACTCAATGCCAGTTTCCACTAATTATCTGGCATTCTCTTTTTTCAAGTGGGTGGAAGCTTTGTGAAGCCTTTTCAGGCTTCTTTCACGTTAGTGAACACCCTAAGTTTCAAGCTACCTGAATTTCTCCGAAGGGTGTGGTACGTGTGTAATGTTTGGAAGGTGAATAGAAGACCCAGTGGGATCCTGGTGTTTATCTCATAGAGGGCATCTCAGGCAATCATCTCCAGAACATCTTCAAGATCCCCTTTCACTCTGCAGTGCCAGAACAGTGTGGTTAGCCTAAGTGATCCTGGTAATGAGAGCAGGTCTCAAAGCAGTTTACCCCAGAACAAGGAAGTTTTGTGATTTTGCCATTTACAAATGAGAAACTGAGATGTGCAAAGGTCAGGGCATAGATGTTTAAGTATGGATTTATTAAACAAAAATTCAATGGTTAGGTTGATTACTTTCAGAGCTCTCCAAATCACCTGTGGTGACAGTCTGATGGCAGGGATTTCACCCTCCAAAGATCATCCTAGGTAGAGGGCCGTTGATGGCAGCAACAGGAGATGGAGGAGGAATGTTTCTACCAGGTTTGCTTCCAGAGAGGGTTGTCCTGGCTGAAGCACCCAGCTTCAGAAGTAACGTCCCATGGCAGGAGCCCATGGGGGTGCAGGTGACTCTCTCTGGCTGGGAAGAAGTCGCCTCACAGAGCAGCAGCTTTGCCATACTTTCCTTCCCAAAATTTGCCTCTGACTAGCTCTGGCAATGGTCTTCTCAATTTTCTGGCTTCTCTGACTCCCATTCATGGGTTCCTCATTCTCCTTATGTATTACACAGTCTACTCCCAATTACCCGTGGGTGTTTTATCCAGGTGGCTGATAAACTATGGATGTTGGGATGCAGAGCCAGCTCAGATCTAACCAAGCATATTAACTCTTATGTAGTGTTGCTTTGCTGCTGCTTGGGCCAGCTGAGATCCAGGAGAAGAGCAGTCACCTTTGTACCAGGAAGAGCCCAGCCTACAGTACTTGGATATGTATAGAGCCAGCAGCCAGCTGGGCTCACCCTGCCTTTCCTTTCCAGCCTTGGGGGAAGCGGGGATGCAAGCAGAGAGATACACAGACCCTTCTGCATGGAGACAACATCACGCCTGAGTTGAGCTGCTGAGGCTGACTGGTCCTGAGCAAATTCCTGAGGAGTTACTGAGACATCTTGGCGCTGGGACCCCAGTGCTTTTTGCTATGCCTGTGCTGATTTTGTTCACCACACCTCATGTTAGGCACCTATATTTGCAAATCCTACCTGACTTGCCCAAGGTTGCAGAGCAAAAGGGTGGCACAGCCCAAACTCCGGCCTCCTGCCCCATGGCCCAGGTAAAATGGGTGACATTCTCCCACATTAACTGGGAGCTCCATGGGGCTCCCCATAGCATGCACTGGCATGCAATTCAGCTGGAAGCATTCCTGTTACTGTTGTTATACTGTAAATATGATTGAAGATTTTAGAAAAAAAAACCTCTTATTTTTAACTCTCATTTACTCTCTGTCTTCCCATTTCCTGTATTTTATTTCTCTTTGAAGGACAGGAAACTTGCATCAATCCTAAAGCAAAATACCGATATAAAATATCAGAATCAGACATGCAGGCCAGAGCAGATGCTGACTACCCATAGAGCAATTGCATCTGGATACATTTAATATTATGTCCTCACATTTTTATGCTCAGTTTTTACGCTTGTCAGCAGATTACTTATTTCCCAAATGTGGTATTTCTGGATTGGACCTGACAGTCGTGGCACAGTGCATGAAATCTACTTTGGGAGCATGGGCTGTTCAAGCCACGTGACCCACAAGTTAACCTCATGGGGTGATATAAGAAAAAAATATACACAAAATGCAGGTCTTTCACATTACATAGCTGGGGAAAGCACAGGTCTGTTTTTATCAATGAGCCTCTGGGCTGCCTCCTGCCTGGATGGCTTAGAAATTTTCTATTTCATCTCGGTGCCCAATGGTGACCTCAGTGTTTTCAAGAAGAACAGAACAAATAGCTGATAGAAAAAAGAGTTAAAGTAGCCTTACTGAACAAATAAATTGGCAAGTGTATCTAATAATTGCATGGGTTCAGCATTTTTCTGCGATAAATGAGTAAACTTTAAATGTATCTCTGAGATGTACTATCACAGGCATTGCCATGGGCAAGTTTTATCCAATGATGAAACAGCAAGGCCTTGTGAGATAAAGATGATAGAAGGGGTACTATCAGGTGGCAGCTGGGTAATTACAACTCTCTATTTGGGCTCTGTAGTGATGCTGCATGTGATAAGTGGAGAATAATGAAGAAAAAGGAGTAGTGATAATACAGGAGCTAAATGGTAGAAAATAGCCTATCATAGCCCACAGCCCTCTGAGTGCCTATGGGGACTTTGAACTATCTTCTTCAGTTTTCAACCACAGAAAAAATACTCTCTCTTTCTTCTTCCTTTGCTAAATTTATGTCTGGTGGGACAAAAGGGAAAACTGAAAGGAAATCAAGGGTATGTGAAGAGAATATGACCTTTGCAAATAACGCTGAAGGTCACTGTGTAATTATTCTAAAATAAAAGTATCCTGTAATCTTGTCTGTACCCACAAAAGATGTAAGACCATTTTTTAATGTGATTCCAAACAATTTTGTTGGGGATCATGGTTTATGAAAGGTCAGCTAAAGTATTTCTAATTATATCTTCTCTAGCTCTTTGCTCAGAAGAACACAGATGCCATTTGTTATGATAGAGTCACACTCTGATTAAAGTGAAAGACCGTCAAAAGACAAACTCATCACACGTAAACAAAAATACTATTTCCTGAATGAAGATTGGCTTTTGCACCTTTTAAAAAAAAAACCCAGGAGGAGAAAATCCCCTGGAGCTGGTCACTGAAACTTTAACCCCAGTTTGTTCCTTTTTATTTTTTCCCTACAGATAGTAGGGAACCCACTATAGGTCCTGGTGAGCTTGGCACAGTTTGCCAGCTGTCTGGGTGACTCTCCTGGTATTTTTTTCGACTTCCCTGGGTAAGATAATAATGGGACTTCTTTCTCTTGGGAGTCTGATACCTAAATGCCAGTTACACTAGATGTGATATAGCGCATGTGAGCGCACGTATGCATTCATACATGAGAAAACTGCACATGAAATATCCACCACTCAAAGATGAGCCATAAATTGTTTTGCCTTTTTTTTTTTTTAAATACTTAGCTAAACAGATAGAGTAAGAAGTGTACTGTGCATCGTTCATGCAAGTTCATGTCTTTTCTTCTTAAGACGCTGACTCTGCATTACCACAGACCTGATGTAATGGTCACACAGAAGGTGACATTATGTCAGCACATTGCTGGGATGTGGAATGAGTGGCTTAGGAACAAAAAGATTCAAAATTAGATATTTCTTGGTATAGCAAATGGTGATGTTTATTGATCTAGACATTAGTAGTAGAAGCCAGTAGTGAAACCAAAGAGATTTTATAAAATGGCTGGATTTGGGAGGTTTGTAGCTGGTTGGTAAAACTGAGAAAATCCTACTTAGTTTTAGGGGGAAAAAATGAACTGAACTCTTGTTCCTATCATGACAAAACCTGACTGGAAGTATGACAAAAGCATTTATGCGTTACAGAAATGAATGGCATGTAATAAAATATTTACAACTGAACAGAATGGTTGTTTATAGGCTGAAATGCCACAACTGAATAAACAAGGAAATTCACACACCAAAAGGCTTTTTAAAGTATATACCTGATTGCAAGCATTTGTATTATGTGATTAAAATATAATGTCCATTCCAAATTTTTAAAAATTCAAATCATTACTATGTTTGGTGAGGCACTGAGATGACTCGTACCAAGTCCAACCCTTCCTCTGATTTAAGATAAAGGTCCCAGTAAAAAATAGATACATATCACAAATTAGAAGTTCTTGGTGGAAAGAATTATTAGGCCATCTCAGTCAGCAAGTGTGGTTTCCCATTATTGGCTGACTCCTACTCCCCTGGAGTAATGGAGTTTTGACTTGACCCATGAGGCCTTATTTATGTACAGGCCACTTTGTGCTTTGGTCATGTAAGTGAAAAACAGCTCTGACCACATGCCTCTGCAGTGGTACCCAAATGGTGAGATTCCCTAGGACAGGATTCATCTCATCTAGCTTTAGACACCTAAAAATTAGATATTTGAGTTAGCCACCCTGCTTCTTTTTTTCAGTAAATGGGGAGAAATTGGCACCTTCAGAAAGTAAGTTATGCGACCTATGTCATACATCCACCTAAGGAGGGATCAATCACCCTCTGGAAATACCTATTTCTCCTGACTGAATACAAAGGGAGCCTGGGGTGACTGGCTTAACATTTAGTTTACTGAAGACAGGTGAAATTAATTGCGTCCTGACTTTAAAGGAGATTTGTGTCCAGTGAGATCAAGACAGGTCTCTTTATTTGGACAGTTCTTCCATTTTAAATCATGCTAAGTGCTTCCCAAACCACAGTGATGAATAACTTTACTGTCATTCATCTCAGTCAGTCTGGCTTGCATTTCACTCATCTTTGGCTATACAAAGCTTACACAGAGCTTTTCAGGTGGCCATGATAACTTAAGCAGTCCCCTGCTCCTTCTCCTAAACCCCATTCTCCATTGGTCATTTGCATGGTCACATAGTGAAGCAGACCAGGACACTGACCTGGCTGAAAAATTAGAAGAGGAAAAAAAGTTGTTCTCTGTTCGGGCTTAAATGACAATAAAAACAACTACATTGGAAAGATGGAATAAATATCAGAAGAGCAGCATCAGGGCTTTAGCTTCCAGGCAGCCTCCGTTATATGCCTTTCCTTTCTGTCATCCATTTTTCTGGAGTCAACTCTAAAATGAAGGCTTCACCATCTTGCCTGGATCCCTGTAGTTTTCTTCTCACCACTCAACACTGCTCTTCCTCTCTTGTCTACCCAGCAAAAGAAGTCCCTTAGGGTGGTCTCCCTCATGCTACTTCCACTTCAAGCCGTCTACTTACTTTGGGGGGCAGCAGAAAACAACTATGAAAGAATCAAGGGCTGTTTGTCAGTCCTATGGCTCTGACAGATGTTTGTTGGCAGGGTCCACCATTTCCCAAGACTAAAGATCCACAACTTTTTCCTCACTTGTGATGATGGCGTAATGATCGCCCCTGCACTCACTTTGTCTATTTTGGTCTGCTCTTCTATTGCCCTTCAGTGGCCAGATCAAGTTCACAGTTCATAAAACCAGTATGTCAGCAAAACTGAGGGAACAAGCTGTGGCTTCAAGGGAAGAAGGGAATGGGAACACCTTAAATGGACATACCGATTGCAGAAAATATACTCTCCGACTCTGAAAATCCAGGGTTTTAAAGGAAGAACTGCATCATGGATTGAAACTTCTATTGGTTAGGGAAATTATTTCACTTTGGGTAACCAGTTTCATGGCTTAACATCAAATTGGCCCCTGACATTGCCTGCTGAAACGGTGTACAGAGCAAAACTTGGCACTTTCTTGACCTAGCAAGCAATTAGCATTTTAGCTCAAATCAAGACTGCATTTTCAATGTGAATTTCTGGGTTGTCCTCATTTGTTGGGCTTTGGGTCACAACACACCTTGGTACGCATCAGCTGTATTCCTGTTCGGTGAACCTAACCCAGAAGACATGCTCCAGAAGCTCATGTGCCATAGTCCCACTGCTTGTAGGCATTCAGTCCCCGGGACTGTGCTGCAGCTAGTTTAGATTCACCCTCTCTGACGTGCACAAAGTATGGATATGGGATTCTCAGCACCAGCTGTTTTACCCTCTCAGTCTGCTCCTACTGGTCCAAATGACTATGCCAATTGAGATGTATCCTATATATTACCCAATGTGATCAAAATAATTTCTCACTATTTCATATTTTCTTTCTCCCAAGACCTTGAAACACAGTCAGAAACCAACTGCCACTTTTGCAAAATGAAACTGAAATCAGAACCAGCCTTTGAGGCAGATGTCCAAGACCCACTAACAAGTTTTAGCTTTGTGATCCTGATATGATCCCTGTCAAAAATCAGGAGTTTTCCCCTGCCCATTTGCAGCTTTAGATTGCACCCTTACGCATTGATTTCTAGGACCTTAGTCCATAAAATGTACATCCATTATACATCACTTTTGCACCTGCATATAGCAGTTCATAGATATGAAATCCTACACCTATACACTTGCTCTGTACTGCTTCTTGATTTCTTCTTTTCTCACCAGTCTCCTTTTACCTCCTGAAATTACAAGGCCTATACCAGGGAAACGAAGTCAGAAATTTTCATAATTTTAAAGTGTATTCATAAAGGCAGGGAATAATCTGTTCTCCGTGTCCCTGGTAGATAGGACAAGAATTGATGAGCTTAAATTTCTGCAAAGGGGATTTAGGATAGTCATTAGGAAAAACTTTCTAGTTAAGCCTTGGAATAGATTGCCTAGGGAGTCTGTATGATCTCTATCACTGGTGTTTTTTTCAAGAACAGGTTAGACAAGTGTCTGTCAGGAATGTCATAGGTATAGTTTATCTTGCCTTGAGGGGGTGGAGGGAGTAGATGACCTTTTGAAGTCCCTTCCAGCCTATTTTTCCTGTGATCTTGCAAAGTATTCTGAATGCCTTATTTACCTCTATCAGTGCATCCCAGTATTTCTAATACAATGTTTATCGAGGACTGAGATTTGAAAATTCATAATCCTGTAAGACCACAGATCACTCAGAGGTATGTGTCTTGTTTATCCATTTGTGCTTGACACTAGTGCAGCCACTGGTGATCAACTACTGACTCCAGCTGGAATCCTGTCTATCATATTTTGTCCTATTCCCAATTCTCTCGATAAAGTGTCATCCTTATTTGTAAATCTGACATACCATTGAATCTGGATTTCAAATGTTAGTCAAGATGAAAAATCTATTGATAACACCATTAAGACCAACTAGCTTATTTATACCAGCAATTTTTGAAACCTTTCTTTTGGTCAACAGAGATACTTTATGAGCCAATGGTTTTCTAAAACTGACAGACTTTAAATATCAGACCATATTTTCTTATTAAATGCTTAAGTGTACTGGGTGACGTGGTGATTTTACACCCAAGAAAATCACACTAACATTGCACTGCAGACAGAACAATGTTCATTAATAATACAAAACCATGAAATCTGGAAAAAAACCAGAACGTGATTGGTTTTGTACACTGACATTGTGTTGTGATACAGTAATCTCCTCTTACCCATTTCTATATATTGGTGCAACAGTCTATTTCCTTCCTATTTCTCCTTCCTTCCCATTTCCTTCCTGGCTGCCATTCCTTGCCTAACTGTTTTGTCTTACCTT
This sequence comes from Phalacrocorax carbo, assembly GCF_963921805.1. Lineage (NCBI taxonomy): Eukaryota > Metazoa > Chordata > Aves > Suliformes > Phalacrocoracidae > Phalacrocorax > Phalacrocorax carbo. The sequence continues at coordinate 161,336,992 of NC_087513.1, forward strand.
CAGTAACACATAAGGTCATGCCCATGAACTCGACGGCAGTCTGGTTTAGGAGATGCAGAAAGCTGCCCAAAGCCACCTGCTGAGAATGCAGCCCTCCACTGGAAATACGGAGGTATGTGCCACTAAAGAGCTTCTGCCCCGCACAGCACTAACCAAGCAGTTAACCAAAAGCCACCGTCCTCATTTTGTGTCCAGCTCTGGCATCTGACTGAATTCAAGGGTTTCTCCCAGGCCAAAACTTCTGGTTATGCTCTGCTATGTGATAGGATAGGACTCAATGAGGAGAGCTGCTCTCCACATCCCTGAGAGGTATCTCCTATCTTGTTTGAAAGCCGATATACCCTCCAACTCTGCTGAAGCTATTTTAGTTAAGCTACAACAACTCAATTGGCTAAATCCTTACTAGTGATATGTAGTTAGAGATCACCCAGAGCTGATACTGGCACTACGGATCTTGTCCTTAAGAAACTTTAAGATCTTTATTATTTTCTCAGAAATGTCAGTGGAAAGCATAATAATAGGAAAGGATGGGCAGGGACTGATTTGTCAGTAATGACATGAATTCAGACGTGCATCAAAACACAGTGGCCTGACAGAGATGAACGACAAAAAAACAGCTCTGCCACAAAAATTCTCATTCTTGCTGTACAACAGGCGATTATTTCGCTTAATCAAATTTTCAATTAAACTGCCTACAGTGTCAGGAAGCCACAAAGTCATTTAATAGACAGCAGTTAGAATAGGCTGGAAAGGAAATATTTAAGCTGAACTGATCCTGATAGGATTTCCCAAGCTCAGGAGATTCTCACATAAAGGACATTATGGAAGGAAAATTAGTCGCCTTTAGAAGGACCAGATTTGTAGGTTTTTTTCTAGATTTGAAATCTTGAGCTGAAATCAGCACGTTATTGGTTGCTTTTGCAATACACACACTTTACACATTTACAAATAGCTAGAGCTTCAGTAACTGCTATCCGGAAACAGATTCCCTTTATTAAATGAGGATACAAATCTGAGGAACCTAGGGTTCTTTTCAGAAATGTTGCTCTGTGTTGGACAGGAAGGAATAGCGGTGTCCATGCCATTACATGGTAAAGACTACTTGAATTATATATTTTTTTAAGAGTAGACATAAAAGCAAATGGACCACTTCTCAAAACACTTGCTTTCAAATTCCTGCCCCGCAGTAGATACTCAGTCCCTGAACAATCATTCAGAGAGCAATTCAGGTTTCCAAACCTAAAGTCATTTCAGGTGTCCTGTTTAGTATACTGCCCGGCCTCCGGCTCTGCCCCAGCAGACTGTGTGCCTCCTGTAGGTCCTGCCTGCACCTGCCAGCCCCATGAAGATGTTTTGGTTACCTTCAGACATTTACAATGGCAGTAGATGCCTATATTTAGGCCCATGAATTGCACCCTCGATTTGTATGTGCTCCAGTTTCCTGTCTATAAGATGACAAAATAATCCTTGCTTACTCCCAGCTTCAGCCTGTGACAGCATTTGCGGAGCTGACACAAACGTTCCGAGTTCTGAGAATGCCAAAGACATTTCCAGTGCAAAAACCTCGTGGATTAGGTTGAAGTCTGTGCACAGAACTTGTCATGAGATGCTTACAGGAAGCAATATCTGTCTGTCTGCTTTTTGTGGACAGCTATTTCCCATCCCTGAAGCATCTTTCATAGCTCGATCATGGGTTACATGGTCTGGCCCTGCACTCTGGCAATCCATGCTGACATCTTGTCTAGAGAAGCTGCAAACCCTCCAGAAGGAGGGCTTTTCCCTATTACATGTATGGACAGGGGTGCCTGCAGCAGGCCATGGCCTCAGCTAGAGCCCCTCATCATTCTATAACAGGACTAAATCGTACCGACTTCCACTCATTAATTAAGTATTGAAGATATTTTGTGAAGAATAGCAGTATTTGCCGATAATATAAAGCTATTCTCTGCTTGGCATCCAAACAAATAGAAATTTTCCTAAGAGTCTATTTTCTTGTTCTGTAAAGAATTTCAATAAGGTATCTTTCATTTTAGAAAGTCAGTCTTCCCCTTATTTAAAGTTATTAAGCAGTCCTTCATTCTGGTGGCTGCTTTTCAGATGCTTCAGGCTCTCTGATCATCAGAGATCAGGAATATCACCCACTGTCCTTTGGAACTGGGATTTGTGACAGCCCATGGTAAATGCCCTGGAACAGGAAAATATTCCACAGATAATTTAACTGCACCAAATTATTTTGGAAAGTGTTTATTTAAGAGGACTCTGCAATTCAGTGTTACACTTATTGGTTTGATTTGAAGAGAAAGTATTCATTTTCTGGTTGTATTATTTTATCACATTAGCTTTCTATTGAATTTTACTTTTTGTTGTGCAGGGAGTTTGTTCTCAAAACAAATGTATTAGGTACTCAATTTGAAATGTTTTTATTGAATTTCTGATTGTGTTTTTCCCTCCAGCTGACTATCCATTTAATACATCTATTCTTTCGATTGCAAGATTTCCCTGTGTGGGCTTTGACCGCTAGGAAGGACCATAACATCAGGAGATCTGCCACTCCATCCATTTTTAAACATGTTCCCTGAGTAATTAGTTTAATCACTGTGGGACCCCAGCGGGAAAGTTCATAAGTCTCCAGACCCGATTTCTCACCATTATGGGTATTTACCATTTCCTGGGCTAGTTGGGATCAAGGGGGACAAAAGCAAACCTAATTATCATGAAATGGAGGAGTTGCTCCCAAGACCCACACTGGCCAGCTGAGTGATCTCAGATCAGTGGCCTCCTATCAATGGGAGCTCACAAAGAGTTTCAAACCCTCAGCCTCACACTTGCTAGTAAAATGAGTAAAATACTTGGTGGCTACAAAACAGCCAACCCTGGCATATAGTTGGTGGCAGTTGAGGCTGCCAAGAGGAGTCGCAGTTCCAGACAGCACTGCTGGGGTCTTGGGAACAAACCTGAAAATTACAGGTTTCTGGATGACTTTGAGCTAAGAAGCAGCAACGCTATGAATAACCGTGGAACAAATAAGACATATTAGACATACCAACAGAAAGATCTGTAACGTACAAAGTTACTGCTTTGTCATAGCACCATAGACATTTTCCTCCTGAAATTAAGATGTCAAAGCACTGGAATGCCAAGGAATTTCTAAACGGTTTCATTTCTTTTAATACTTTGTCTTTGGAGAAATCCCTGAGCTCAAAGTATGAGAAATTTGAGGTACTACAGCAAGTGGCATCAGCCGTTCATTTCCTGACAAAAGGCACTGTGGTAACATGGGCCTCATCTGAAGTTACTGACGTCAAGAATATCAGTCAGATAAACCAACATGTGTTTCAATCACTTCTCTAATTACAAAGTAGATAATCTCTAAGTGTTAGTATTCTCAGGGGAAAAGTTAATTTACCCGCCAGTCAGTTGGTAGATTAACCATCCATTTTTATCATGAGGAATACCTCTGCTACTCCATGACATGAAAATGTTTAATGTTCGCAACATCATTGTCAAAGGAACCTCTCGTCTCTGCAGTGAATGTACTGCATTAGGCTCATATGGTATTTTTAACAATACACTGCATATACATATTCTCTGGTTCCTATCACCATACTGCTGGTACGCATACCCTACATACACAGCAGCCCAGGTTACACCTTTTCACCCTGCAGATGTAGTCATATTAGCTGAGCTGTGAATAGGTCATTAAGGGTGAGATAATCTCCAGGACTTTCTCATGTGCAGGCCTGGATGGAGAAAGAAGCCTTGAACCCCGAGTTATGTATGGTCAACTTGGAATTGGCTTGACTATTCATCTTGCTTTTTACCGAAGACAGAGGCCACTGAAGTTCTGCAATACATTGTCTGATCTTGCAGATACATATGTAGAAGTTCCCAAGCAAAATCTCCTTATTCATGAACTTTAAGTCATCAAAATGTAACAAGGGATTACTCTGTGAGAGGTATCCAGACACTGGACATCTAAATGTATTTATTTAGCTAACTGTTAAGGATTTTTAAAATATCATTACTGTCACTACTGCTTTCAGCTGAGCTGTGCTGAGTGCATGACGGGGCAGACTAGATAAGCAGTTGAATTATGAAATTAATACATACAAATGAATTTGCACTGACAAACAGAAGCAAAATTTCTGATTCAACTTCAGCTTCGGCTCTTGTGACCAAACAGTCCTGACTGTGGAGTTTGTTCAAAACCAGAACTCCTGAGTGCCTTGATATGCTTCCCATTTTATTCAATGGGGATAATACCTTCCTTTAAGGGGAACAAAGATATTCTGAGGGGTGATTGGTCAGAGTTTATGGGGTGCTACAACACTTACAGTGTTCACAGAACAGACGACATTTACAGCAGAGCGTGTTAATGGAATTTTAAGTATGCTTGTGCAGCTATTTAGAAGGATAAAAAGGGAAGAACCCGCACAGATGTGTCCCAATGTAGGAGATGGTAGTTTAGAGATGGTGGAGAACCTTATAATCAAATACAGAAAACTCTGTGATCCTAAGAAATATACTCTCACAGGAACTGTCTGAAAATTACAAACTTGGGTCCCTAGATTTAGACATTTAAATCCACATGTATGCATTTAGATTCCACTGCCAAAATGGACTATTAGATCATAAAATTTGATCTGCAGTATATTAGAGCTGTTACTTCATCACCCAATTAATTCTGTATGGAGCCCAATAACTTCTGTTTGATGAAAGGATAATTTGTGTTTGAATAACGCATAACTTTTAGCAGAATATCCGGTCTTGATCTGACAATAGCTGGAGACAGAAAATCTATTGCATGGTAGTTAATTTGAATCGTTAATCCCACTCACTGCTGTTTAAAGAGAAAAAAAAAAAAAAGGTGTCTGACTTCTGTCCTAGATTGACTTAGCTTCAGATTCCAACCGCAGTTTCGCTCTCTACTAAATTCAAGATCACTCTAATCAAATCTCTTCTCAGTTTTCTTTCTGATAAGGTTTAAAAAAAAATAATGAAGTTTTCTCCCAGTTCTTAAACTACTTCCTGGTTTTTCAGCACTTTTTCCATCTTTTCAATGTTTTTTGAAAAAATACAAAGCTGAACTCCATATCCTAGGTGTTGTCTTGCCAGAACAAGGTATGAAAGTGCTATCACCCCTCTACTCCTATTCATTACTTCCATGTTTGTACAACCAGGATGTGTCCCTCATGGCACAGCATTGCATTGGGAGGGGCTGTCAAATTCCTAGTCTGCTACAATCACGCTTTGTAGGGTACTATCACCTATTAATTTTTTTGCTTGGCTTATATTTGGCAAACCAGAAGAAGCAGCCTCTTTTCCTGAGGTGTTTGCTTTCTTGTTCTGTGCCCAACCATCCTGCTTCTTTGATCTTCCAGCAGCCTGCAGCGTGCCATGGGCCTTCCCAGACCCACTCTTTCCTGCATTGCCACTCACCACAGCGGTTTGGGTTTCCCTCATTAACGGCATTCCTAGGCACCACAGAGCTCTCCGTGGCTAAAGCTTTTCTACTTTACCTAGGAGGACTTCCCACTTCCCAGGCTGAGGAATTTCTCCTGGATAGACCCTGACTCTACATCATGTGACCCTACGCACAGACCAATACCCTCCTACTGCCATCCCTCTGGTTTCTACCCCAAGAGCTGGGCTGTCCTGGCTGGAGTCACTCTACAGCCCTGCATGCGCCTAAGCTGAGTCTGTGTAAGATCGTGATCTCAAAGAGCACGCTGTGCACGTCAGAAGGCAAGGGTAGCTGTCGTCTGTCTAGGTTGCCTCAACATGCTTAAGTTAGAAAGCAGTAAGTTTCAAAAGAAGATGTCCACTGCATAATAAACCCTTTTTTAAAAAACAATATCCAGTCTTGGAAGTCACAGTGGGGAGATGATGCAAAAGTAAGATGGAGGAGTGAGTGTGGCATTGAATTAGCTGAGGCTTACAAGTCAGCAAAGAGAAAATGCCTGAAGTAGAAGGCGGCAGCTGAAATCTGTACTAGGAATAACAAACTATTGATAAGCCAGAGAGAGGAATTATATGAGGAACAGAGATTGCAGTTAGTCAAGGAGAGATGCGAGAGATGCCAAAGGGAAGAATTATGTTTGTTCTGAGGAGGGGGAACATAGACAACCAAACACATGAAGACTGCTGACAGTAGAGGTTGGGAACAGAGACAACAGTCTGGCCGGGTGGACTGTTCCCACTGTTCTTGGCTTACACCAGTGAATCCATAGGAAGATAATATTTATATCCCCCACAGTTCAGAAAACTCTACATCCACCTCTGAGCCCTATGGCTCAGGTAGTAACTTTGATGTAATATCAGGCCTAGGATCCACAAAACAAAAAGTAGCAGCCATCTCAAGGCATTTTTCATTGGGATGTTATTTTAATTGGTAGTTGATGCCAGTCAGAGCTGTACCCACCCCTCATACATTTCTAAACTCAGTGTTATGGAGAATTTAAGGCAATTAGGGGGGATTGATCAAGGAAATATATCTGACAACTAAATTTCTTTTTCTCAGCTGATCACTGGGGTTACTTAGAAGAACAGGTACTGTATTGCTTATGTAGCCTTTTGCCAGCAAAACAGGTCAATATTTGACTCTCGCACTGCTCGATGTAGGCAAGCAATTCAGTTACACCACTGAGAAAGATGGTGAAAGCCAAAACTCTCTGTCAAAGACAGTAGGTCCCTGCGATAAGAGAGAGATAATCTCATTCCGCAAAGTGGTAACATTTTATAAGCTCACAGAAATTTGTGACACTGGTCAAATGCCAGGAATCAGATGTTAAGCAGATTAAAGAATGGACAGGCTCATCAGCTGCAAGCTGAATGAATGCAGAAGTTTTCATTTCGGACCGATGATCTCCAAAGCCCACTAAAGCCTGCTGTTGAGGGAGCACCAACACACCGGCTTGCGTTCCTAGTGCCAAGAGGTTACCTCCAGCCCCTGATGCTCAACTCCAGCAAACAGAAAGCAAGGGATCCTTGGCTGTGTCACGAACAGAACTTTTTGTTGTGTTGTTTTGCTTTCTGAAAACCCACGGTGTAATAGTATCCCCAAACTACCAGATGATTATCGAAAGTTTAAGGTATATGCAATTTGTCTCCTTGGAGTACTTCACAATATTAGCTTTAGGTTTCAGAGTGTTGAGTGTTAAATTACTCATCACAAACAAAAGAACTACTGCAGGATAGGTGTTGATAATAATGCCTGATAGCTGTGCATAGTGTTTTGCTTGGCAGAAGGTAGTCTGACTACTACAGGAAGCAATTGGCCAGAGGATCTTGTTGAGGCATAAACAGTTGAAAAGCAAAAATTGTACATGAGAGAAAAATTTGCACAGAGAAATGTGGAGCTCTGCCTACTAATTCCCTACCAAATAAAAAAGAGCTTTTTGCTTTCCAGTGGATTTGTCTCCTGTGCAATGCAAAGAGAAATATGAAACTCTGAAGGCAGAGATGGATATTTGCATGCAAAACAGTAGTGCTTTAAGAAGTTTTTGCCCTAGGGTCATCAGAAGGTAGATGGGAATTTATGCTGGTGAACAACTTCTCATTAAGGTAAAATGTGAAATAAACTGTGAATACCGGACAGAGTGGAAAACATAAAAATCGTAATAACACTCAAGGAAATGTACCCAATCCTAAACTGAAAAATAAAACCGTTATGTCCTTACTCTGATCATGAAGGCCCTGGCATGACATAGTTAGTGGGACAAGGGACTAAGACAACCAACATTTCATGAAAAGTATTTTGCAGCTGACAAGGAAGTTCCCATCAGAGGACAAGATGAAAAAGGCCTTTCTCCTGTCTTCATTCAGTTCCTGGTCTGAAGTTCCCTTTCCCTTAAAATCTAGACCAAAAGAAGAGCTGGATATTCTTCTTTTTGGGGATCAGCAGTTGCAGAAGGAAACATAAAAGACACTGTGCTATGTAGGGAGACAAAAGAATTAAAGAAATATGCATAACATGGCAGTTTCCTACTGTCAACAAAGGGAGAAATTCTGTGAGAGACAACTGATGCCAAACACTTTTCAACACTTGATATGTCAGCAAGGTTCTGGCAGGTGTCCTTAGGAAAACAGAGCACTTGTCTGAGCATGTTCAATATCCCCTTGGAAAATACTGTCTTCTCAGACTGTGTGAAGCACCCAGTGAATTTTCACTAACAAATATAACTTTTTTTCGTAGTAGATAAACAAGAAACATGACAGAAGACAGCTTTGCTGTTCTGAGAAGCTTTGGGGAAAATCAGTGCTTCTGCACTAAACTTAAGCAAAATGTAGACTCTCTGAAAGGGATATTTCCTACTGCAGCTGGTCAGAGTAGAGCACAGTGTACTGCAGAGTTCAGCACAGGCTGTCACATCTCCTCTGACAGGAGAGAGAGGGACACAAGGACTGGACTGTGAAGGGAACACCTACCTGGTGTGCGTGCGTGACCAGCACCCTAGGAGCAATAGCATGTGAAGACAGGCAAGGGACATAGGATACAAACTGTAGTAAAGAGAAACTGAAAGAGTTAAATGAATTCATGTTCTGGAGTAAAGGCTTCTGAGGGTGAGCTCAAACTAAGTGGTCTCCAGACACTTTCAAGAAGGTCTGGGCACAGATCCCCTGCACATTCATAGCCAAGATTGAGGTTTACGCATCCCACTTGCTAACGAGTGGAGTGTTAATATACTCCAGAAGAGCAGGAGGAGCATCAGACTTAAAGTGTGGGTGTTAAAAAGTTTCATGTTTTTATTTATAGGAGGCCAAGGTTAGCCGAAATTATCATAAACCACTTTTTGCCACTGCCAAAAGGGACCTGTCAACTTTCCCAACTCCACCCATAAGAACAGAGATTATTTTTCCAGCTACAAGTGTATCGTTTGCAAACTAAATATTTAAATGAGGAGATATTTGATTGTTCAGCCACAATTTTGATGGCATCTGACAAAAGGCAGGAGACGTAAGTCCGTGTTAGATTATGTGCTTGACAACTGGAATTTTTACACAGAAAGCCTCAGCATGTTTTGGTTTTATTTGACAGCTAATTAATTAATCTTAATTAATGACATTAATTAATTAAGACCAGCAACTCAGTCCCAGCCCTTATTATTAATATAAGAATGATCTCTAAGAACTGCCAAAACTTAGTGGTCATGAATACAAGGAATTAGCAGGAAAGTTCAGGTTTAGACATGCTAGTCCCACCTATCCTAAACCTAACGAATATCTAATAATAGCACATCTCATTAAAGAAATAAAATCATGGTATCATACTCTGATCTCCATTTTTGACTGTTAAGCACCAAGATAATACCAAAAAAAAGCCGAGACTCTCTCCTGGGGACACCTGAAGTCAGTAGAAAACTTAAAAGTGTGGGCATGGTTAAAAAGTGACCATGCAGGGTACCCATCAGACTGTGGGTATAGGAGAAACATGAAGCTAAACAAAGTTAGTCAAGTTCATAGTTCTGAGAGCTCTTAGCACTCCTCCGTGAGAATGACAATGCAATTATTTATGCCCAAACACATTATGTTGAGCTCTGAGGTCAAAACAGGTATCTTGGTGTTGATGGAAGGTAGCAGCATCGTGGGGTGCTGAATTGCCTGTTTTGCCCAGAGAGGTCCAAAACTGGAAACAGCTGCATCATCTTGAGATTTCTGATTCCTAAACATAAAAACTAACCTAACTTTCCACTGTCCAGTAACACAAGGAAGACTGCTTGCAAGGATGTTGCAGAGAGTCACATTATGGGCTACTTAATAGGTTTGGTGATAAGTATTTTGGATTCTGATGTTTATTGCTAATTTCTGATGGCCTTATGCTTAACTGGGAAAGGAAGATGAGCGGATTATATCTCCAGGAAGGTACAGCAGGAGCCAGCTGAAGCTGGTTGTTCTGTTCTTCAGTGATTCACGCTATGTGATATTGACTAAACTAGAACTCAGATATTGAGTGGAGTGGATCTCTGTCAGGTTCTTTGGTTTAGACATTGCTCAGAAGAAGTATATGCTTCTTCTATAGCACACCTAAGCAAGATTATTGTTTTCTTTCCCTTTAACATTGTCTGGATCAGCTGCCCGAGCTTAGGTCATTTGCCCCTTTGGAGAACTGGGCTGGTTAGTACACACAAAAACAGGGAAGAAACCTGAAACAAAAGTCCTCACCAAACTAGCTTGCCTTTTTCTTGTTCACTCTGTTTATCCTGGTAGCTGATCCATCTTGTCCTACACCTGCCTTTCATACCACAAGGGTTTTAGACCAGGGCTCATATGTAGCTTTTAACATTCTGCAGAGTTGATAAATAAAAAATACATAATAAGAAATATAACTCCAGAATGTGTACCAATATCTCAATACACTGTAATTAGCAATACACCACTTGTGAGTTAAAAGTTTTTACAGTAAGTGAAATGAGAAGAATGAAGTCATTATCTCTGTTATTACATTTTCCTTCTACTTCCAGATGTATTCTCTAATAAAATCCTAAACAAGGTGCAGGCATGCACTAGTCTGTCATGCTACTGTTATGTTGCCAAACAGGTAGCATGAATTTCCCTCAGCAAGCTATAAAAAGTGCAGAAGTCACTGAAGCAGGATTTATGGTTAGAGAAAGAGATTACAGAATGAGACTTAAGCACATGCTTAACTGCTTTGCTGAGCTAAGGCGTATATGGAGACACTGATAACTTTAACATTTGCAAAATCCTCCATGATAGCAAACCACCATTAACCCTAAAATGGTTATATCAAATGACATCATGATGCCAGCAGCTTATTAACAGAGCTTTTGTTTTTAATGGAAACAGAACTGCTTTCTTACTGTATTCTATTTCACATCTTGTAAAGGTGTTGGTTTCTATAATTTTGTTGCATAGATAATTTAGACTAATACTGGTTTTTGTCATGACAACTCAGTTCTGCAAGATAGTACTGTACTTTTATTCTCAAGGAATAAATAATGAACTTCAAATAAAATTGTTGGAAAATTGTTGAAATTTGTTGAAATTGTGGAAAAGGGTTGAAATTATTTTCCTTTTGAGGACAATAGATGAAATATTAAAAGGAATATATTTAATTAGTAATTCTTCTCTGGAGATGGCACAGGTCATTATTTTGTAGATCTGATTTTACAATAGACTATAGATTCAGTATAGAAGCAGTTTTTCAGACCACTGCAGTTTACAGTTGTCATAATAAGGCAAAGTTAAAGTGGGGAAAGTGGTATAATTACATGCATGGCTTTGCAACTCTAAGTTACTGATTCCTATCCAGGTCAGATAACTAATAGCAGGAATTCATTCTCAGGAATTCTAACTGATTTTGGTACTGTTCAAGACACTTAAATAATGTAAAAGGTGACAGTGTAGTGTTTATTCAATATTTTACCATTGTAAATTATTGTCTATGTTGTAGATTCAGAATAAATCAATCCTCTCATAAATTTGGTCTGAGATAACACATGATGAGAAACGCTCCAACAGTCTTTATGTTTTATTATTTAGTATGATTATTTCAAGTATATAGGGCCAGACTGTCTCTTGCATCGACATTCCCCTCCACACAAACTCCCTGATCCACCCTAATCCTTGAGCTGTTCCTCAAGCTGATCTAGTCCTTCTGGTGCTGCCTATGGATCTGAAGGGTATCAGATCCCAGCAGTGGTTGGCAGCTGGACTTCAGCCTGCCATGTTCGTAGTCCTTTCCTTCCCAAAGCTTGCAGATTTAGGCTGGATGTCTTTGCTTCCCCAGGCGGGATGTTCCAGCTACCTGTGACCACCCTGACCACAGCCCTGGGAACTGGGTCCATTGACCCTACATGTAATGAAGATCTAGTCATAAAATACTGCCTTTAAAAACAAGAGGGGAAATTATTTCATGAATGGGGAACCACTATTGATTTGCCAGCACAGCCTACGTTGTCTGGATATTTAACTACTCAGTCGAAAGTACTGGCATCCCTTGTTTGAGACATATGAGACAGATTGCTTCCCCAGGGTATCTCCTCCATTTATTTCAATTTTCCTGTTGATTCCTCCAGATAATGTGCATAAAATCTACACTATATATACACTCTCCTTTTCTGCAAGGGCACAAACTTGATCAAATCACCATTTCCTCTTTCTACCTTTCCATCTGGTCAGCCTTTCTTCCAATAATGACTAAGAAGTGCAAGATGATGTATGAGAGAATCACAGCATGGCTGAGGTGGGAAGGCACCTTTGGAGATTGTCTAATCCAACTCCTCTGGTCAAGCAGGTTCTCTTACAGCAGGTTGCTCAGGACCCTATTCAGTCAGGTTTTTAATATCTCCAGGGTGGAAGAGTCAACCTCTCTGAGAAACCTGTTCCAGTGTCTGACCACCATCACAGTGCAGAAGTATTTTTTCTTATGTTTAAATGGCATTTCCTGTGTTTCAGTTCATGCCCATTGCCTCTTGTCCTCTCATGGACACCACTGAGCAGAGCCTGGCTCTTTCCACCCTCCCTTCAGGTATTTATGTACATTTGTAAGATCCCCCGAGCCTTCTCCAAGCTAAACAGACCAAGTTCTCTCAGCCTTTCCTTGTAGGACAAATGCTCCAGTCTTAATCATCCTTGTCACCCTTTGCTGGACTCTTTCCAGTATGTCCATGTCTCTTTTGTATTGGGGAGCCCAGAACTGGACACAGGACTCCAGATGTGTCTCACCACTGCTGAGTAGAGCAAGGATTGCCTCCCTCAACCTGCTGGTGATGTTTACCTGCTAGGACACTGCATAAGGTGCTGGTGGCTGCATTTGCCATTAGGGCACATTGCTGCTTGATGATCCACTTAATGTCCACTAGGACCCCCAAGTCATTTTCTGCAAAGCTGCTTTTCAACTGATGAACCTTCCAGCCTGTCCCTGGTCCATGGGGCTGTTTCTTCCCAGGTGCAGGACTTTGCGCCTCCCCTTATTGAACTTCATGAGGTTCCCATCAGCCCATTTCTCCAGCCTGTCAAGGTCCCTCTGAATGGCAGATATTGGGGTGGTTCAAGGACAAAGCCCTACAAAGGCAACTGTCTCTAGGTGGCCCTTCTTGACCAGAGGGGTTGGACCAGAAGACCTCCAGAGGTCCCTTCCAACCTCAACTATCTGGTCATTTTGTGAAATGTGAGGCTTCTTCCACCTGTCTGAAGAAGGCACCTCATCTACTTCTTCCTGCTCAGGTGGTCTGTAGCAGACACCCACCACAATGAAACTCATCTTGGTCTGCCATCTAATCCTGACTGAGAAGCTCCTAGCTGTCTCACCGTCCATCCCCAGTATCTGTGCACTCCTGCTGCTCTCTCAAATAATGGGCAACTCCCTCTTCCTTGCTTTCTTGGCCTGTCCTCAGAGAGCCCGTATCTGTCCATTGCAGCTCTCCAGTTGTGTGAGCTATCCCACCAAGTCTCTCTGTTAAGCCAATGAGGCAATGAGGCAACTGCACACAGACCTCTAATTCCTTCTCTTTGTTCCTCATGCTGCACAGGCACTTGAGAGAGGCACCCCATCACGCTGATTTTCCACACAGAGTGAGAGGTTCTTGCCTTCTTCATCCCTGATGCTGCCCAGGCTGCTGATCTCCTGCAGCTCCTTCACTTGGCAACACAGACCCTCCACCAGCACCCACCTCCCAGGGGGCAGGGGGAGAAACCACCTCCTGCTGCCCCAGCCTCAGCAAGGGGACTCAGGCAGCCTCAGTCCCAGACAGCTGCATCCCTCCTCGGGAGCTCAGTCTGTTTTGAGGCCTCTGATATGCCGGGCTAGCTGCTCCAGCAGGTGCTGGGGACCATGGCCTGGGGACCACGACTGCAGAGCACCATTTCTGGTCCTGTTTCCCATGCCCTTCTGCACAAGTGACTGCCCGAACTGCTGTGCCTGCTGGCTGTCTCTGTCAGCTACGCTCTCAGGTAGGGAGGATGAAGGTTTCCTGAAGAAGCTGAAGTTGTCTGGAGCTTTCCATAGGACCGGTGTGGATTGCACAGCAGGAAAATCCTCGTGCAGTAGGATTTAAAGCATAGTAGCTGCACTAAGCCACACTACAAGACCTGTGAACTTGCAGCTGGCTTGGAGGAAGTTCATCAAAGCAAAAAACTGAAGAAACAGGCAGAAAGGAAACGACAAGCAGTAGGCCAAGGAACAGCAATCTGGAGCTGAGGTTTGGAAAGGAGTGACTACTGTGCCTCAAAGAGACAGCAAGGCAGTTTCAAGCCACAGTGTTGGTAGAGAACAAGGCTCCTGTACAAATAAGCAAGTGCTGACATTAGTGAATGAAGAGAGTCATTGTAAAAAAATAAAAAAACCCAAACAAACCCTGAAATGAACTCCTCGTCATTCTCACTGAGAACATGGCAAGAGCTCCCTTTTCTCTCTCAAGGCACTTCTGTACAACATCTGGACAGGCGATCCCATATACCCCTAACGACAATCCAAAGATTGGCATAAAAGCAGCAAGAAAAGAGGAGCCATAAATGGCAGATCTGAAAGATGCTTTCACCATCCAATGGAGTAGTTTTTCCCACAAACCACTTGCCAACATCCTGACACAGAAACACCTCTATATTTATACAGTATGTGATTTATATCTTGCCAATTGCAATATATGTCTCTTTAGGGATGGCTTCTATCCATACTGGCACCAGCAAAGAGCTCACAATATTTCTGCTCTTCAGAGATTAAAAAGAAAATAACTATGTGATGTGTCAAAGAGAGGTAACAGAAGCTGGATATATGTCAACAGAAGCCTTTTAGCACTAAAATACAGACAAGGTACCTGATATGCAGATCATCCCGAAATTCGTCACTTTTGAAGATAAAGCATGCAATTAGAAGGTTTTTCTTCTCTTTATGGGATGATTTATAACATTACTTTCCTTAATAAGACACTGTGTAAACACTTTTTCTTCTTATGGGATTTTACAACTAAAACATTATGCAACTAATATACACCTATCATTTTCCTGTTTCCTTTAGCCGGTTAGTGTCCCAGCTGCTGCGTGGCAAATCCTGTGTGACAATGCAGAGCCAGGGGCAGTCTGTGCCCACCGCAACATCATCCAGTCAGACAGAGCTGCACATGTGTGTAAAAGAAGGGAACATTCTCCCCATTTCACAGGGAATTAGAGACAGTCAGGATTTTTCTTGCTTTTGTTGGAAAATGCCAACTCCTCAAAATCAACCCTATTTTCAAGAAGCATCTTTGAGAGTCTCTTGATTTGGGGCAGATGTTTGAAAATGCTGGAGGAAATTATTTTAATTTATTAAATTAAATCTCACCATGTCCTTGTGGACTGTATTCAAAAGGAAAATACATACAGAAAGTTAAGTTACCCAATACGTATACTGTTTTTGACTCCAATGCTATTTAGAGTAACATGGCCCACATTATTCAAATGCAAACCTTCCTTTTGAAGCTGGGCCACTTTCCAGCAGGAATACAAGAGTCATGGGAGTGGGTGGGAATACTAGCAAGAAGACTAACAGCCCTTGCTCTGAGTGCACTGGATATGTATTCTGCTTTCTAAAGATAATTGCTACAGATACAGTTTATTCTCCTAGTTCGCAAAAACTGTGGGCTAGTTTCACACCTTCCTTCTCCTGTGTAGAAAACAACCAGCACTGAGAACGTTACAAGATTCATGTAAAGAAACACCAAATACAGCATCATTCTGTGGCTCTGTGGTTATGAACCTTAAGAGGGATGGATTGATGGGGGAGATCCTTGGCTTTTGTTCCTATCAATTACCATCTATGTACTGTACATTAACATACATTGGATAAAATACATGACGGGGGGGTGGGGTGCAAGAGATAAAATCACTAGTTTTCTCCTACCAGCACCAAGTTCAGGTCCTGACGACTCACTTGCATAGTGGTATGTACAGCTTTTTGCCCATTCCAGCCCTGTGAATCCTGGATTCTTCCCTGCACAGCCTCAAAGCTCCCTGCCAGCAAGTGCTTTCACATCTTTGCCCACCCTTTTTGCTCACTCCCCTAGATCCTGCCTCAGGGAAGCCAAAGGAACGTGAGCAACAGATTTCAATGCCCCAGGCAGCAGATCTAACAAGCAGCAGTTACATACTTATAAGCAAGGGGGTCTACTCAGAGCAGCAGCTACCGCTGCGTTTTGCATGGGGCCTGTGTGACCTTCTTTTCCAGTGTTGGGCACCCGAAGAGTCAGCGAGGTACCCAGGCTGGCCTGAGCCTGTTATGAACATTAGATCAGCAGAGCTTTCCACAGTAGCAATTTTGGACTTAAAGCCTAAATTTTACTTGAATCCCATTTTACATTCTGCAGTCCTTCCTGGGATATGGCTCACGAGCACCGAGCCAGCCAGCACTGCACTCTAGGATCTTTGGTTTAACGGTAGAGGACACAGCTTTTTCTTTCTGTGCTATCACACAAAGCAACCATCCAGCCTGGTGGAGATCCATACAATTGTCATTATCCCTAAGAGCAATACTCAGCACATTGTGTTTTTCAGGTGCCCTACAAACACTTAACAGTAACTAACCATGTGTTTAAGCTGTGGGTTACCTCTAAAATACTCTGTGACTTCAGCAACAGTGAGGGCATTACTCTCACACGGGGTGAGGTTTAATTCACTGTCCCCTTTCCTCCTATCACCCCCTGTCCTTTTTCTCCCTACCCCCAACTTCTTCTGCCTCTCCTGACTTTGTTATTTAAGGTTATGCAAGATTTTCTGAGACTTGTTTTAAAGCACCAATAGTTTTTAGGGTCTCACACTATATGGATGAGTACACAAAATTGTTAGAATAACTAATATAATAGAACTGAGAATAACAGATTTTTCATTGTGCTGGCAGTCCTGAAAAACCTGGAGAAAAGTTAATTTGACTCACAGCAAAATGGTTGTTGCTGTTTTCAGGTTTTATTTACATTAAGAATATAATTAAAATACAGACTTGAAAACATCTCTTTAGAAAATGCTAAATGAAACAGCCATTTTAACAAATGTGCTTAGCTTTTTAAATTGAAAAAGACTTGCTGAAAACAGGCTGTAATATTGTAAAGAATGTCAGCTGACTTAAGTCTGCAGTTTTGGTGAAATGAAGTTGGAGTTGGATTTTTGCTTATGTTTATTAATCACTCCTTACAGAACTAATTGAATACTCTTTATCATCATAGTTTATAGTGGGAGAATTAAACAGAAAGATCTAAGCACTGTTTCTCACTGAAAAGAGTACAGTCTTAGGAGCAAGGACTGCATTTCAAGAAACTTTAGGGCTCCGATGGATGACTTGTCTGGTATTTAGCAATGGTGCCAGCATTTTGCCTGTACCTCTGCTTGTGGTTTCCATCTACCAAGTGGACACTGAAAGCAACTCATCTTCAGCCTGACAGCAGGATGGACATCTATCAGTTAGAGTTTATCTTAATACATCAGTCTTGAAGCCGAGAAGCTGACATGTGTCCACTTCAGCCATCCCTGCTCCATACATGATAACTCCTAGCAGAGGAAAAGGGCAGGATTGGAAGGGATGTTACTGGTTTAAATGCCTCAGCAAGAATTCTTCTGCCAGTGCCCTTGTCTTTCAAACCACACTTCTTTATCTCTACATGATCAAGGACTATGTTGACTTTTCCAGGACTGAGGACTGTTGAACACACACCCACCCCCCCCCAAAAAAAAGGCAAACCTAATTTCACCAGTTATAAAAAATTAATTATGTAAATCAAAACCAAGAAATGGTCCTTCAAAATTCATTTTCCTGAAGCTTGTAAAGAAAAAGATGGAGCCAGATATCCTGAGCAGAGCAAATTAAATCAGAGACAGTCAAAAACTTCCCCAAGCACAGAAGAAATTTTTCCTTAGGGAAAAGCTTGGTGAGCTGGTCCCCAGTCCACACTCTCTTTGTGGCACAGGTAGCCTGTGGAGCTGGACAGAACCAGAGCTTTCACCCTGGTTAGGCTTAGTCAGTGGTCTCTCAGGGACTGAAGATAAATTGTATAAAACAGAGCAACCTCTGGGCTGTTCCATATTGAGCTGGTGGTCCAGGGACAAAATTCAGACCTGGGAAGCAATATTTACCCTCCCCAAACTATCCCTTTCCCTCCCCGCTCCTCTTCCCCGCTGGCACAACAAAGAATCTCAGCCCACCACTTTGCAGGCCATCAGGAGACAAATGTTGCACGTATATGCATGTGCCTTATTGGGCATATGATATTAATATATCATTGCTAAGTATAATTGATAAGGTGTATCTCCCAAGACCTCTCTAAAGATCTTCTGGATAACATATATCATGGACCCTGTATTACTTCTGCAGTGCTTCCAGACTAACCTAACCTACTGACTGTCATTAAGAGAAAACGTACTCTGCAGTCACTGCCTGTATGTCAAAAATAACACAAAGGATTCTCCCCCATATATTAGCAAACATTTTTCTGTCAGTTAATGAAAACCTGTGATTTGAACCAAATATTTTCTGCACCTGTGTTCATAAGGTTTGTATTTGATGGATTTGGATCTGAATGGAAAAAATATGCAAGATGCATAATTTCTATATGTTCTAGTAAAATATATTCATGGATATGAGCCTCTGTGTAATATAAATTAGAAATCTGTTATGTACCTAGTCTAATTAATATTGTTGCTAGAATTTGAAGGTGTAAAGAGCTCACATGTAAAAATAAGTGCAGATGAGAAAAATAAGAATCATATGCATTATAAAAAAAATTTAATAGATAAATAGCAGCTGATTATGCAGATTGAAAATTTACACTCCCAATTTCATATAAGTAATGGATGTTAAAATAAATAGTGTATCTAGTAGCCCTATTTATATAGTGTTTATATTCCGCATTTGCATGTGTAAATACAGTCTGCATGTTTGTGTGTATATGCTCGTGTCACAAATTCTGTTAAAATGTTGTTCTCTAACGTAAAGCCACCTGCCTCGATGGCTTGATGTAGCTCTGAGAGAATGAAGAAACAATCCCATTATATAAATAAAGCATGCATGTTCTGTTCTTATTCCTCTTTCCTGCTGAACTTGTTCAGACCCTCACCTGGCAGTGCTGATCTGCACATTTCATATCTACAAAGAAACTGCCAATGCTGTAAGCAGACAGCAAGGTTATTCTAGACCTCAGCTCTATAAATATTTGTGTTCGGGACTGTAGCACGACTTATGTTTGCACAGCATAAAAATAATAAAAATTGAGCACTTCATCAAAGGTCACAAGCAGTGCGGTGAGGGCAGCTTGTCTTACCCTACACTTGAGGTACTAACCCTGCCAGCCCTGCAGCGTTAAAGACAAAAATGGGGAAAGACTCCTATTTCCAGTGACCTTCTCTGGATGAGGTGGGTTGATATGATGCTCCAGGAGTTAGCTTCTTTCGGGACTGTGGTTCCGAGCTCTGCGTACACATGAGTCCCATGCCATTCTGTGTGCAGTGCAGCTGCCAAATTTAGATCTTCTCCAAGTTGCAGAACAAGAACATCTTCCTATTTCTACATTTCTGGCCTGGTTGAAGTAGAAGGATTTCACATTCGAGTCGTGCTACGTTCACACCCCAACCTGTAATCAAAAGTCTGAAAAAAAGACACGGGACAAAAATACTCCGCAGCTGCCAAATGCATAAACACAAGAGCGGTTCCAACAAGGTATTTTTTTAAAAATTCATAAAAAATAAATTAAAAAAAGTTATTCATTACCACACAGAGTAAGATTTCACGGCATGTTATTATATTCTGAAGTAGTTACCACTTTGTTACTGATCCGGGTTGGTGAAACAGCTCTCCAGCCTTGATTCCTTGGGCTTAGGTAACCGAGCGGTGAGTGGAAACCTGTGAGTCCTCTATTCAGTTTGGTAAACACAGGCTTGTCTGTCACTTCTCATTGTTCCTCTTCAAAGTACAGTCGCCACCTTATCTGGCAACAGCTTTCTTGAAGAGTGCTGCTCATGTGAAATAATCTTTCACCACCGAGGCCAGCATTTCCCTAACACAAGAAGAAACATTTATCTTGCTGTTAATGGTTAATTAATTTTGAAAATGTATATTACAACACAATAAAAAAAAAAAAGAAAGCCAGGCTGGACAATGGAGCAAAATGTCCCTTCCTCAAATTGACTCCTATTTAGTTCTTCCAATGTCATCCAAAACACAGATAACTTTTCTTTCATGAATTGTTCTCCTGAATGATTTATACATGTTGTGTTATCTGAGGCCCTTTCCAGATCCCCTTGTGGTTTCAGCCAGCCATCAGCTGCATAATTGTTAATTTTAACACTATAAAAGGTTCTGATGCTGAGGAGATAAAGCGTCGGAGGAAGAATTAATTGAAATGTATCTTCCAATCACACTGGTTCCCTACTTCCAGTTCCACAAAAATTATACATTGGATTTGAGGTTAAAATAAATTTACATTTG
The DNA here is from genome assembly GCF_963921805.1 of Phalacrocorax carbo. NCBI lineage: Eukaryota > Metazoa > Chordata > Aves > Suliformes > Phalacrocoracidae > Phalacrocorax > Phalacrocorax carbo. Next base: position 161,357,393 of record NC_087513.1, read on the forward strand.
TGCTACCCATAAAGCTTTTGGACTAGTAGAAAATAGATAAGTTAATTGTTTCTAAAACCCATAAAGGGTTTACCCTGAGCATAATTCAGGGCAGTCTCCTGTTCATAGCCCACAGCACCGTGAGCAGCCGGATAGAGGATTCTTCCCAAGCTACTGCAGACATAATTGGTCAGGAGATATGTGACAGGAGTCTTTTACAACAGCAGGTGACAGACTGACAGAAAAGGAGCTCAAGCTCCACCAATATTTAATCTGGATATTAAACACTCTATGCTTCCTAGAGCTACTAATACTTTTTTTTTTCCAATGTTTACTCTCTGCCTGTATGCTTCAAGTGAAGTATTATGAGGTAAAGCTACCAGGTTTTGATTCTTTCATTTACATTTTTATTATAAATATATAAATACATACAAAATGTGCAAAAATGGTTTTAAAGGCTATTTGGAGGAACACAGCTAGGGCAAATGAATTCAGAGATCATGGGATTCATATTTAATTTATGGTTAGATGGCTGTAAAAGGCCATCTTCATTTAACTGAGGACCCCAAAACAGGCTAAGAATACTGGCTATGCTCCTGTTAAGCCTTTGTTTGAACGCTATCGCTATTAAACAAGTGTCTTTTGCCAGATTCTTTAGAAATGGGCTTTCACTGCATATTATGTGTGTTTTCTGGGTGCAGAGGAGAGTAAAAAGAGGCAACAAGGTCTGACGCTTTACTTCGTCACCCTCTGTTCACACGGGGTGGGAAGCTGTATCAGAGCACCGGCTCCTCACTTGTAAAAATCCCAATTCAGACCCTGCACAGGACAAAAATTGTGGAGGTTTCATCTCAGAACTCAGCAAATGTTTGTCTACACAATAAAGACACCACATTTCTGCCGTAAGGAGATACAGTGTAAAAACAGCAACAAACTGAGATGAAGGGGGCCTGGGAGAAGCTGGGAGGGAAACTTGCACAGCACCTGCCCACACTGTACTTGGATTTAGCCCATTTCATGAGTCCTACTTACATGAATACTAAATTCAACAAATACAGTGTAAGAAAAGACCAGTATTAAAACCTGCTTTGTGCTAAGATGCATTACCACTTGAAGAACGTTTTATTGCTTAGTAAAACACTCAGTATTTTCCCTCACTATTAGGTCTCTCACAGAAAGTAACAGCATGTTAGTTGTTTCAAGTCACAGAGCAAATGCAAGGATTATACATCTGTAATTTTAGACACAAAGGCACAGAGCCCCAAAGCAAAGATGCCAACTGAGCTGAGAACACACTTAGATACTACACAGCATATTATATTAAGAACATAAGAGCATCATCAAAAGCGCTCCTCAGCAAAGCTCAAGTACGGCATACAGGGCCAGAAATGGGCAAAGTTTAGTCATTATGATTCGTGGAAAATAATTCCCATTTCTCAACAATCCATGTCTTTAATTGCATTTTCTGTATAAGCTGAATGTAGGTAGGTAGAACTGTAGGCAGAATTACAATGCAGCAACAGAGCACCAATGATTTTCTAAGCCTGGGATATTGGGTATTTAATTTTGCTTTTTAAATCCGTACTGTGGTGGGCACTTACGCACACACTAGAAAAGGAGATATGTCCCAATCAGTTTATAAGATACTACGAAGAAAATGCATAATAGAGCAACCAGATATACATATATAAATAGAATAATACAAAGAAATCTAATCTACTGCAAAGCTATAATTCAATCCTTCTGCAACACAAGTGCAAAGCTAAACTAGCTTATGAATAGCACAAGAATCCATATAGACAGAACTATATAACCTATGTCAAATCAGAAACCTTCAATTATTGTTTATCACTGTTATTTAATTTTAATTAAAAGGGAAAAAATCTAATGTTTATGTCAAGAAGTAAGCATTATTAAATTATAATTTTGTACCGAGCAAATATGAGAAATGATAAGGTTTATACATTCTCTTTCCACCCTCCCTTTCGCCCCCCTTCTTATCCCTTTCTTTTTTCTCCATATGTTTATGTGTTCATGTTAGGGGCGGGGGGAAATGAATATTGAACATTGGAGGCAAATTCCAGCCTGGCTTACATCTTGTGCAATTCTCCTCATTTCAGGTCAGGAGGGATTTGTCTCATATCTTTTGACTTGAACACTTAATTGAAGTTCAGGGTCTTGTGAGTTTTTTTCTTTTAGAAATTTGAAATGGAATCAGATCTCTCTGACAAAACCTATTTATTTACAAAGGTTTTATGAAGTCCCAGGTCCCCAAGCACAGGAAGATTCAAGTATTCAGCTTGAAGACTTCCTTTCTAGTTTTTTTTCTGATGGACACAGTCTTAATATTTTGTTTAGGCTCTACCTCATTTCTCTGTATTTATTCTTGTGGGGCTTTTCTTTCCCTCTTCCAGGCTCACAGAGAGACACGCATACACATCCTGCTCCATTAAAAACAATAGTCAGCCAAACCCCTCTCCTACACCATTCAGCCTGCGCAGCCTGTGTATGTGCTGTGGTTTTGAACAGTAACATTTGCTTTTGTTTGGGGCGGAGGTCGCTATTACTTCATAAAGCAGCTTAACTGTTTCTTACAGCTGCGTTAAAAGAAGGAGGTGGTTACGCCCATAGCTTCAATGACATTTCACCCAACCCACAACACAAGGAATGTAACTCAGGATAGGGTATAGTCTAAGATGTGAGAGACAAATGAGTGCTGTCAGAGATGTAGAACAAGTATTTTTACATAATTGACATAGTATATGACAATTAGTTTGGAGAACTAAACATTATTCAACATAAATAAAGACCATCGTCTGCAAACTGCTTTGGAGATCACCGATAGAAACGTCACTTGACGGTACACTCCATCTCTCTGGAGCAGCTGATCGAGTGCTCTACCTCAGCCACTGGCCATTGCTCCATGGCTGGTGCAAGAAGCAGATACTGGGACAATTAATGTGTTGAGCCACACCTGAAACAGCTAGGAAGGACAGCTATAACTTTAATCAAGAATAAATACATGTGCTTTGTCGTACTGGGGACAGTTGAGAAAAGGGTCTTGAATGATCTGAGGCTGTAAGATCAATGCACATCCATTACTTTGCATTAAACCCTGATGTGGATGCTCTTATTCATTTTCTAGAGGATACTCCTGTAGAGTATCCTCTTCTTCAACTTCACATTGAAGTTGAAGGATTAAGCAGCAGTGAAATCAAGTCATTTCACTTCTAAATAGGAGCACCTGTGTGCAAGTTTTAGAAACCTCAACTTTGTATCTTTGCTTACACTATCTTAATGTCCTATATGAATGCATAGCAATTTTTTTTTCCTAATTTGTTGAAAGGTTGTGTTCAAGGTCAAAGTGATTTCTTCATGGACACAAATATCTATTATGGTCAGGCTTATTTTGTTGAGGTGGAGAACCTATTTTAATAGTCTGTCCTTGAAAGCTAATAGATCCAGTTAGGCTTTAGGTGCCGCTGATAAAGACTGTAACGCAGCTTACATATCTGTGCTTTTAAAATTTATTGTCATTTTTATCGAGGCAAATGATCTTGGAGCACTATTTGTGGTTTCATCAATGTTATAGACAATGAGACAAATTGTCAACTAAGATAAACTAATGTGATGCCAGGGATTTCTCCACAGAAACTTGCCAGCTCAGTGGGGATCTGGTCCAATCTTCGGACACGTAGGCTATTAATGAAACAATCATTAAGATACATGAAGCTGTAGCAATTTTCCTGCAACAGGTTTCAATGGTGTGGATAAGTGTGTTCCTCTCTGCTGGGCTTATTTCATTCTGGAAAGGTGTCTAGGAGAGTCAGGAGGAGCCAGAAGCTCAGAAGTGCTCATGGATCAGAAGATTCTGAGGAGCCTGAGGAGCTCATGGGGAGAGAGCCATGTGAAGCTGAGTATCATGAGTTTGACTGTGACTACCATGTGACTAGAAGCCTGGAGCTTTGGAGATCTGCTTGTGAGGAAAGTGAGGAATGACATTAGGAGAGCTTCACCCCCCTTGCTCCCATCTGTTCCTGCATATCTAGTCTCAAAACCAACGGGTTGCCAGAGGCTTGTGAGCTGCCCAAGCGAGAGCGCAAGTAGCGAGGGAAAGGAGTCTCTTTGGACCTTTTGCCTGTGCCACCACTGCCCCTGCTGGCTAACGATACTACTGCAGTGGAAACCTTCCTGCCCGTCCGCTGGGTGAGAGAAGCTCTCGTTAGGGCTGGGATGGACATAGAAGTCACACATGGATTTTCCTTCTTCATTTCCAGAGGTAAAAGGCAAGCTTCAGGCTCCATTCATGCCTTGTTGATGCTCCAGGCCAGATTCCCATTGAATGAGAAAGCCTGTTACAGGCTGCTCTGTAATGGTCTTACACATTGATAATCACTGATAAACCAGCTTCAAACACCTTCCTCCAATACTTCGTTGTCATAAGCAAACATAGTACACAAACTGCCGGTGAAGACAGACCTATGCCAAATCCATCTGATTTTGAAATACTATGTGTTGCCTGCAGAGCAAAAAAGGAAAAGCCTAACTCCTCCCACCGCAGCAGCTGCGAAATCGCAATCAGCAGGACTGCTGAGGATGGCGAGCAGCTTTGTGAGCTGGTGGCAGTGGTGTTTCTATCTCAAAGGAGAATTTAACTTCACAACAATTTTGACTCCAGCCAAGTGTTACCCTCTCTAACAGGGTAAATGTGGTACCTTCCGTGTGTGCATTTCAGTAACTGGCACATAGGATAAGGTTTCACAAGTGGGTTACACTGATCTCAGATTGTCCTGCTGCTGAAACAGAAGGTCCCGTGTTTCTCTTTGCCTTCATTTTTCCACTGCCTCTCGTTCATCAGTGTTAGCAATCAAATGGGTGTTCATGTGACTGGTGAAAACTAGTGTTTTCTTTCTTTTGGGGATGGTTGGGTCCTGGCTGATTCAGCCGACTGATGTGACCACAGCCTTCAGTGCTGGTGCAGAGCAGGAAGAGATGGGTTCTGCAAGGAAGGCTCTGGGAATGTGTGTGGGTCCTCAAACTATAGTATGAGCATCCTTCAGGGATATATTAAATGCTTTTCTGGCAATGATGGTTTTTCAAAAAATGGGCTTCCAGTTTCCATCTCAGTGCTGCTATATCTAGACTCTGATCTTCCTTTTGGAAGGAGGTTGGAAACGCTTGCAGTGGCATTGGGTGGCATTGCAGCGTGTCTTGTATGTGCTAGCCTTACTTTCCATCGGAAGCCTCACTGGTGCAGAGAGTGGCTGTCCAGTTCAATGAGGGGCTTGCGTGGAGTGCTTGTATGTTCAGATCAGTATTGAACTCAGTTCTAGGCTTCAGTGGAAAGTAGTTATTTTAGTGGGTGTATTGGATGGAGTTATTCCTGGTTAACTCAGGGACAGCTGCTCTCTTTGTACCGAAGAGCCCAGAGAAGATACTGTCTAAAAATCCTATGGGTAGTTTGGAGCCAGGCCCATTCAGTGTGGCATCCCCGCTGATATCACTTTGAAATTCTCTTTGTTATTTACCTCCCCTCCTACCTGCCAGAACTGAGATTTGTTGGTCCTTGCATAACTCAGCAAGGCTTGTTTTTGCAGGCTTTTTTTGGATGAAAAGAAGGAACGATAGCAGAGCACTGTAGAAAAGTCCTGGCTGGGTGGTGCGAGGTGAGACAGGGAAAGAGGACAAATTCCTGCCCCAATGTTTTGTCCAACCTGTGAAGTTTGTCCAGCCAGCCATAGCCTGGGACCATCTCCGTATTTGAATTAGACCAATTTAAATAAATAATCATTAAAGAACAACAATCACCTGAGCCCTGGTTCCCGACCAATGCAGAAATGAGTTTGTTATCTACACAGAACTATCTGGTTGGGTTGTTTGTGTCAGCTGGATATAATACCTGATGAATTCACACCCAGCTATTTACATCTCTATGCTAAGATCCAGGAGCATGTAAACTACAGAGAAATCATGCTTAAATTAACTGTGCTTAGCTTCCTCAACAGAGAAAATGGGGGGGGGGGGGGGGGGGGGGGGGGGAATGGAAGGAATACAGGGAGAAGACAAGCAAAATTTTATTGTATAATTTTATCTCTAAATAGCCCTGCAGGTCAAGTACCCACTGAATTATTTCTGATTTCTTTTTAGAATAATCAAATGCACACAAATACACTAAGATAAAGTTCCAGTGCATTTTGTATTGTTAGACTTCCCATATCCTGGATTCCCCATCGTGTTCAGTCCTGTGTAGATAGTTATAGTAATGATCTTTTATTAACTTGGCTGGAATAACTGCCATGACTCTCAATAATGACATTAGTGTTTAGGTATTTGTATGTCTAAGCACTTACATAAGTAATCATATCACAATGTCAACTTATTGTACTTATTATTTTCCAAATGTTACAACCGCCACCTCCTGTTAAACACAAAAAGGGGGGGGGGGGGGCGGGAAGAAGAAGTAAAACGTCAGAGTGCCTGAAGGAATCCTGCCGGTTTTAATTTATTGTTTTGTCGTAAACTCTCTGTGCTGTGAGCCAAAATAAACTAATTGCATCTACCCTTTGAGGTAAAACTCTCATGTTAAACTCATCTCTGCCTCTAAGAAAATCAAAACATCCATAAGCATAGCTGTGTTTGAAGGGATCACGCTAACACATACAGCAGGCAAAGAGAAAGGGATCCGTTCTTCCAAAGGAAAAGGATTATGTACGTTCAGTCTTTCCAGCAATGATAGGCACTGAAAGTTCAATAGACTGCTTATCTGTAAGATAACCAGTCATACCATTAAACAGCGAGAGAGATAAGCAGAGGATAGGTGACTGGCAACGAAGTGGTTTCATGAACTGGCCTTTTACCTAGGAAGACCTGAACTCAACAGTGAAGTCGCAGAAGAGTTGGTTTGGCCAATTTAATTTACTGCCTGCCTCCAGTGAACCTGGGAGGCAGCTTGGGAGAGCTCATGTATTACAGCAGGCTTTGAGTGAAGTCTTTAGAAAATAAAGCATGCTTTCTGTATTTGCTATGTCCAAGATCACTGTTTTTTACACCAAACAAGTAAGCTAGTTTTTATTTTCTATCTACCTATCACACACATAAAACCTGGGGGAAAAAAAATAAAAATAATCCTATTCCAGAAACCCCAGCAGTAACGCTGATGTGGATTGTATGAAGGTGCTTTACACTTTACCTGTCCAGGTACTGACCAGGAGAAGAAAAGGACACCAGTTTCACATTTTCCGCAAGGCAACAGGAGCATTTCCATTCATTTTAGTAGGCTGGGGTCATACCTTTCGTCTGTGTTTCCATGAACTATGTTTTAAAGCATGACTCCACTGAAAGGTAACAGCTTTCTTGCTGTTTTTAACAGAGATGCTACTTCAATTGAAGCAAGTGAAAGTACATGGTGTTTCATCCGTCAAACACAGGTACTGCTGTTGCTTTGTTGTACAGCAGTATTAGCACATCTAATAGGTATACTTGCAGCATTTTTATAGGATTATAGCAATAGAGAAGATTACTTATCAATTCAATTTTTTCTGGAATTTAACAACTTTGTTAAACTACTCTTCAAAAAAGAATGTCACTTAACATACACTTAAAAAAAAAAAGAATTGTTTTGGGTGGAAAGCAGAGGTAGTATATCTTGTGGCTAAGATGTGCTTCTTGTCTTCTGTGTGTTGCAAAAAAGATATGGCACTCCTGACAGTTCAGTAAAAGACCACGGCTTGGCGATCCACAAGTTTTCGTTTTAGCATCATCTCCAGCTGCTTTCTGTTACACAAAGGCTATACACACAAGAGCAAGTCCCTGTGGGGCAAACTAGACCATAAATTCATCGTAAGTCATCTACTGCATGGTAACTGCCTATCTTCCCATACCCTTACAGCGCATGTGAGGCGCTTCATACTTTTTTCCTCTGAAAGGTAATTTCCAGTTATTTTCCTCCCTTTATCCTATGTTTACCATAGGCGTGCACATAGGCACTTCTCGTTGAGGAGGGACGTGGGCATGTTCCCACACTAGCTTACTTCATGGAAACTTGTTCAGGTGACTCCTAGCCCAGCAGGACTGGGCTCCATTTGCAAAATGGAGTACTGGCCCAGATAAATCCAAGAAAATTGAACTTTATATAGCCTTTGTTATAACCATTGTTTAACCATCCTACTTGGAAAACAGCTGAAGCATTAAAAAACTGGAGGGGGTGAACAAGAAACAATACGACAATCTGTTTCTATCATAAAGCATAAATGTGCTTTGGGCCAATTCCATTCAGAGTATACAGATATTTTCAAGGAATTTAGGGCATAAAATCCCATTGAATCTCCTTGAGGGAATTAAAATCAATGGAAATTAGGCACCCTCATACTTTAAAAGGTCTGTGTTTAATTCTTTTTAGGTCTTTTAGAAGATCCAAGTCCGAATTATTTACTTTCTGGGCAAATTAGTATTTCTGGCATGACCTTCTTCATACTCTATAAACAACATCTGATAAAATATAAGGAAAAGACGATGAGAAAACTAAAAACCAAAAGAACTTCTGGAAATTTTAGTTTTATTTTTCTCACTGAACTGAAAAGGTGTCTCCAAGAGCACTGCAAAACTCCTTGCTCATTTAGCGATCTATTGCTTAATGTACGTTCTGCTCCGTTATTCTTGCTATAGAATCAGCAATAAAAGTCAGATTTTCAACATGAAACACTAATGACAAATGCCTTTATCTTTTATGTCACTGATAATAAGCATCCTCTCATGGCAGAATATTATGGAAGAAATAAAATGTCTGTAAAAGATTACAAACATCCTCGCATTCTACAGGCAAAGATACCCTCAACAAATTTTACACACTGATTTTGTACACCATTGCAGGTTTTTTGCCAGTGCTGTCGAAAAATGATGACCCTTTTTTTCGTGTTGCGTGACATAACGCAATTCAAACAACTTACACTGAAATTCTAGTATAAATGATAATACGATAATTTATAAAATTAAATATTGTCATTATAGATCTAGTTGGAAGAGAAGCTCAGGTAGAAATGATGCAGAAAATGTGTTTTCCGCAGAGATTTGAAACAAAATAGAAAGGTGACAAAATTAAAAAAAGAAAAAAAAATAGCAAAGCCATGTCAGGAACAGGACTTCTCACAGAGTGATAAAATTTTGCTATGAAGAAAGAGGGGGCCAGTGCCAACTAAACCAGAGAGAAAAAAAAATTTCTTCAGCATGTTGATGGAAGACATGCTCATATATGAGCATTTCGGCAATGGGGCAGGGGGGCGGCCAGGTCACACACGTGGGTAGGAGAGGAGCAGCGAAGACGCAGGCTGTGAACTGGAAGGACATCCGGGCTCTGAAGGGCAAAACGGATTGCGTGAAGAACCAAGTTAAAGTTGATTCTTCCCGTATCATAGACCCATACAAAGCCAGGCAGAAAACTCCTGTTCTAAGGCCTTGTCACTCTTGCCAAATCAGTCTCACCTGTTCTTTACATCCCTCAGTGTTCCCACACCCTCCCCAGGCAAGGGGGGGCTCTGCATATCTGTCCTCACTATTTGCAGCTTGTTTTTATCATTATCTAACTTGAATTCACATCTTAAGCTCATTACATCTTGTCTATCCCCACAATCACAATATAATCCCCTCCGTGTCCCCCCCTTTTATATCCTTGAAGACCAGTTTGTCTCCTAAATCTTCTCTCCAGACTAAGTAACAGCACTGTTTTCAGTCTTTTCTTGTAAATCACAGTTTTCAGACCTCCTCTCAGTCTTGCTACATTCTGTCCAGTGACTCCACATCTTTCTTGAAGTCCTGTACTGGACAAAATACTCCATCAGAAGCCCTTATGATGCTGAAGAAGTAAAAGACCTTAGTGTTTCATAGCTATTATTATTATTATTATTCTTCCCTTTGCTTATTATGAGACGATTATACACACCTGTCACACGCTCATAGAGACAAGTTATTCAAAACAATAAATGACTTTTTAAAAAGAAAGAAACGCTAATTTTGCATATGAAAAAACTGTCTAGCAATTATCATTATTATTACTGAAACTATACACTTGTGAGGAAAAGAAAAAATCTAGCCATAGATTTAACTATTCAACCGACTTCAGAAAATTGGTATAGTTTCCGTTCAATGTCCATAGCAAGGGAAGCCATTATATATCCTACTGTGGATAGTGAGAAGCCTGTTGTGAGGATGATGCAAGGCCTAGCAGAATCCCAAAGCTGTGGTAAGGGGAGGGCCAAGCAACTCCCTGGTCCTTGGTTTTTGACTACCTATGACTATACACAGAGAGCACCCAGAAAGTGGAGGGACTCCTTTGCAGCAGAACACCCGTGCAGAGGCAGAAGAGCCTTTTCTACCTTCGGGCAGAACTCAGAGTCCTGAAGCACCTAAAGTAAGTGGATGCAAAAAGCGGAACTGACAGCTGAATCGAGAACACTAAATATCATCCATTTTATGCTGTTGGGATCTAATGGATTAAGGCTCAGACTAGACTCTTCTCAGACCATACTCCCATGGGCAGTTGAAGAGCATCTTCCAGTTTAGTCTCATCTGAAATTGTTCCTCAATGGAAACCAAAGCATGTTGAGTGAGCACAGTGAACAGATTTGCTTGGAAAGCTGTGGCACTGTTGATCTGAGCTAAAATGTAGGTGCAAGTACTAATGTAGGTGTAGGCACCCTCTGTGTTCAACTCACCTGATCACTAGAACTGGCTCAAGACCATTAGCTTTGAACTTTCCTGGGTGACTTGGTATTAAAGAACAGACATTTTGATTCCTCCTAACCAGACAGAACCCAGAAACTGGCCATTCTTACAGACAAACAAGACACTGACCATAAAGAAGTAAAGGCCATGAGTTTATGACCAGAAGGAGACATAAATTCTCTTGATTATGGGCCTCCATTCCCTATTTGTAGTCAATTAAAAATCCCTTATAATCAGAAGGCAAACAGCAGACTTACGCTTAGCTTTTCTTCAGAGGGGAATGGCCCAAACATTTAACCTTGATCTTCTTGTTAGCCTCCTTGTGTGCACTTACAAACCCTGAAGTGCCTGCCAAAGGTTTGCAAACCACAATCATATCCACTGAAATTGAAGACCTTCTCTTCAAAATTGCATGGATTTTTTTGGACCCGTCTAGCACCCTTGGCTAGCAAAACAGCCTCATGTAGTATATGGTTATGAATCATCCTTGAACAGAACTAGTCTAGTCATTAAAATATACTTATTCCAGAAAAAAAATCCTCTGTGCCTGTTGGACAGCCCTAAGAAGTGAAACAAGATGATAGCTGTCAATGTGAAATTTCAATTGAATTTAACTGTAAAAATCTTCAGAGACCTCTTTCCCTCTGGAAAGATCTCCTGGTTAAAATGCTTCATGATCTACTCCAGGAACATCCAATCTAATATACCTTTCCACAGTGAGGCTCCCTTTGCAGAACAGTCTCCTACCCACTAGATTAGAGGGCACTCAGCCCTCACTTGTTGGCTGCCCACTCGACAACAGAAAAGGTGAAGGAATTGGTCAGAAGATCGGCGAGCAAGAGCAGCCTAGGATGTAGGGACCCCAGTTAAGGCTTCCTGACCTTTGTCCAGGGACTGGCAATGTTTTAAGAGCTTGTGAATATAAAGAAGCCTGTAGTAGAAGACACCAAAAAGCAAGGCTCACCCTTCCTAACAGTGAGCTATAAAACCACACTATACAGTCCGTACAAGACAGCGGCACTGCAACGTTAAGGTCCTTTTCTTCAGAAAAAGAAACCATGAGCACTGCTCAGCTCCTTTGAAGAAAAGCTATAGGTGATTGCTCAAACAGGAAAACCTGGACCCTGGACAGCCAGCAGTTTCCATCCATATCAGCTCTGATTTCATCATGCAAGGGAGCGGAAGCTTACACATCTGCATGACTTGATGAGCTTTAGGTAGCTCCTTGTGCCTGAAAGGTGTTTAGCTGCCCTTTCTGGAACATCCAAGGCTGCACAGGAGCTCTGCAGCGAGACTAATTCTCGCCTTCACATCCTCAGACAGGGACTAGTCAACTAGCAGTCAGGGACTAGCGTGTAACCACCCAACTCCTTCTTTTTTTTTCCTAGGACTTCCTTGTCTGCTGTTCTGATCCCTCTTCCCAGGATGCATAAGCACTGCAAGGCTAACAGGATTTAAAAGCTGCAAAAAAATTGAGTCATGAAAGTACATGAAAATAGCTTGGATTACAAACGGAGCGCATGCAGATGGGCTAAGTTTTATCTGGTCTCTTAGCAAATCAGAATAGGCAGCATGTTAAACTTTTCTTTATGGCTAAAAGCAGTAAGGACCCCAGAGTGGCAGACTCTGCTCTGAACTGCCACTGACTGTTGGGTGAGATCTAGGTCGGGTGTTGCTGAAAGAGCAACCCCGGTGTCCTAAAGCACAAAGATCGGAGTTTACTTTTAAAATAGGAGGATGTTAAATCACAAGGAGGAAAAAAATCAGACATATTCTACTCTTACCGAAATCGTAACATTTAATTTTTAAAAAAGTACAGGACTCCTCTACGCTTCCCAAACTAGTAAAAACTTTGTTAATTCTCTTTTAACTTAAAATAGCAAACCCAATAAACCAATGTTTTTATTATAAAAAGTTTACTCTCCAGCTGAGCGTTTGAGTGCCAAGTTCCATCCAGAATCACACTTTCACAGCCAAATTAGAAACTATAAACTTAGAAACCAGTGTTTTACGATAGAAGCCTTTGCCAGGCACTTCACTAGAGCTCGGGCTACCAGCTGCTCTAATAATAAGTGAATGTTATTGAATAATAATAATACCGAGCATTTGGAAGCACTCTGTAAAAGCAAATGAATGAATTTAGCGTATTATGCACAATAAAGAGCCTACGGGGTAAAACTCCCTCTCTCGCTACAGGTGGACTCGACTTCGCAAGAGGGAAAAGACTTGGGAGCGCTCACAAATCCGCCGAGCTCCACACAAGCAGAAAAGTTCGCCTGCAAGCGTGTGTAAGGTACCAGCGCGCCCGGCGGCTTCGGGCGGCTGGAAGTGATGTGGCATCGGTGGCTGATACCCTGCACAAAGGAAAATGTCAGCTCCCCAAGTTGGTGCGGGGAAAGGCTTCCGTGCACAAAGCAAGCCGTGGAAAAGCGGCGTGGCTCTGAAAAAAAAAAAAAAAAAAAAAGCGGGGGAGCGATGGGTCTGTCGAGCCCGTGAGGCAGCTTTTCGGGCGGGAGGCACGGCGAGGCGCAGATGGCTATCGGGCTAACCACTATTCTTCCCCTACTTTTTATCTCTTTGAGTCGCCACCTGATTATTAGGCTCAAGTAAAAATTAGGAGAGCGCTTCCTCGAAACTCCCTCTTAAACTCGAGGCTTTAAAACCATCTTAAAAGCTGCGTGCAGCAGAGGTGAGGGGCGGTTTGGTCCGAGTACGAGGCACCGGGCGGTGTTTGGAGTGGGTCCTAATTGCTTAGGGCAGATGTGAGCAACCTGTCGGATGTAACAGGCGGGTATCGAGGAGGGAGAGAGTCTAAACCCCTCTTTAATATTTTTAAAAGCACTTTGATCTCGCTTGGTGGAATACAGCGCTGCATTCTGGAAATTCTTGTTTAGCCTCCGTGTGATAATGCATCTGCTCTGTTCCACAGCCCCCCCACCCCCACCCCCTCCCCCGATAGCAGAAGGAAAGATTGCGCCCTTGAATTTGCATGCGTCAGGAATTGACAGGTCAAAGGCAAGTAAATCACATTATACACGATTGTATTGTTATTGTATCGATAACAACACATTATCAGAACAATTAACACGCTCGCACAACTACGCGGAGATCACAGTGGTGGTTTAACAAAAATCCAGATAAGTAACTAAACTCCGATAAAGCCTTCACTTTTTCTCTTTGGGGATTTGAAGGCTCTCCGAAAGACTCTGTGCGTGCAGCCGCTCCGCGCCGCAACGCGGATCTCCCCGCGGCGGGAACAGCCTGCCCTCCGCTCCCCCTCACCCGTGGCTACCTCAAACCGGGGAGGGGGGAAGACCTGGGGACCCTCCGCTCGCTCCGGACCCGGGTCCAACCTTGCTCCAAGCGGAACTGATAAGAGTTTCCATCACTTTGTGGAAAGCAGGTCGGGAGAGAAAGGCAGACCTTCTCTAACCGCTGGAAGAACCGTGCGTGGGTGTTTTAGTAGCCAGCGGTTACCGCAAGCGTGAGGTGAGGGGGGGAAAGAGCACTTTGGAAACGAGACCTTCGAATATAGTATTTCATTTGCAATTAGAAAAACAGACCTGAGCCAGTACCGAGCCATTTATAGATTTCAGCCTGTGAAATGGTCGTGTGCGTTAATTTATGACCAATAAAGCCTATCACCGTTTTCACTATTTGGAGGACAGAACGTAATCAGAAACACGCACAAATGAAGTCGTGGGTTTGCAAAGGGCGACATTTTTGGAAGACAGCAATCCGTGAGTTGAGGCATCTCCTCTGCTGGACATTATGCAAGTGCGTCTTGTTACGATCGGTTCACCTGGACGCGACTCTGTGGGGACCTGCGAGTTCTGCTGGCCTCGGAGAACTGCAGGGCAACTGGTGACGGCTCACCCTAGAAGGCTCCCCGGAGCCTGTGCCGACACCCGTGGCCGTGGCTCAGAGCCCTTCCCCACGCAGTTTCCGTGGAACAGCTGCCCGGTCTGCCTGCACCTTGCTTCGCCACTGGCGTGCAAAGCCCAGCGGGTCCGAGCAGCAGCGGCAGCCTCGGCGCGGCGGTACCCACGGACCGGCCCACGGGCGGAAAGTTCGTGGTTGGGGGTATTCCTCTGTGCAGGAACTGCCAGCCGGGGGCTGCCCGGGGCTTGCCCATGTGCCTGCCTTGAGCACGTCCCCAGAGTGCTTCACGCTGCTTTGCCGCGACACGGGACTGTCGCGGTCCCCTCTCCACCGCGCCTTGCTCCCGCACCGAGGGGTGCGGGGCACGAGTGAGGGGAGTGGGGACGGGATGGAGGGAGCGTGGCTGGCGGGAAGAGCGGGGAGAGAGCCTCGCTGGAGCTGAGCCCCCTCGGGATGGCTGAGCCCTCCCTCCCCACGCTGCTCCCCGCGCTCCGGGGGCGTTGGCGGCAGCGGGGCCGGGTGGCACCTCGGTGGTGGCAACGGAGAGTCGCCGCTGCCTCTTCCCCCTCCACCCCCCGCCCCGAGCACCCTCCGGTAGGTGTTACCGGTCCTCACCCTGCTCATGGCGGCGGCCGGGGACGTACAAACCGCCCTCTCGCCTTCCCCCGACCCGAATGGGTGCGGGCGCTTTCCCGCTGGCACCCACGATGCGAAGGGAAGTCGATCACGCCGGAATCTGCTCTGTGCGGAGAGAGCCGGGGGATTAGTCCTCGCCTCAACTTAGGGGTCAAACACAATAACCTTACATTGGAAATCGCTTCCCTGAGCAAACGAGAGGATTTCACGCAGTTGAAAATACCGGCTGCTCGTCTCCGAGCGGGAAATTGCTGCCCGAAGGGTTGATAACCCGACCTCCCGGGCAGAGGTACCTGCACCGGGTTGAGTCCCCCCCCTCGGTGGGGCTCTCGCCCTCCAGACACGCCGTTCCCCCGCTAAGCCCAAACGCCGGCAGATATCTTAATCTCCCTGCTTTTGACAACCGACGGGAACTTTCTTTTTCATGGCTAAATGGATTGCAGGAGGTCAAACGTTGGCGAGGCGGCTCTGGAGATCGAGAGAATTACGTTTAAGTGGTAGTAAATGGGTCGTAAAAGACGAAGCGGGAGAAGGTGCGGTTTGTTGAGAAGCCGCGGCGGGACCGGGCGGGCGTGGGGGGGTCTCGGTGGCGCTCCCGGGGGATGCTGTCACCCCACGCGTGCCTCGCCCCAGGGAAGCCCGGGAGGGCGGCGGAGCCTGCTGCCAGCACGGGAAAGGGTTAATGGCGCATCGGCGTCGGCGCTTCCACATACCACAGGGGTAAGTCAAAGCCGACGGGCCGAAGTACAAACAAGGCGAGCGAGTTCGCCCTGATTGACAGGCAGCCTGTGAGGAACACCCGAGTCGGACAGCCCGGGCTGCGGGGAGCGTCAAGCGGTGTACCAAGCGGCCAAGGAAACACGCGTGGATTTTCTTGCGGGGGCGGGGGGGGGGCGCCAGGGGGATGCCGGCTCCGGGGGCGTGGGGACGCTCTCCGAGGCGGCGGGGCTCTCTGCCCCTCGGCCGGGGAAACCTCGAAACACACGCGCACAACCCCTCCGCTGGCATCGGGCGGGCGCGACCCCTGCCCCCCACAGTGGCGGGCAGCGCGCGGGGACGGCGACGGGGACCGACAGGCGGGGCGGGGTAGGGGGAGCAGCGCGCATGCGCGCTGCTGCCCCGCCCCGCCCCGCCCTTCCCAGTCCTGCCGGTACGAGACGGGAGGGCGGGGAAAACGGAGGGCCCGCCCCCCTCCCGGCGCGGCAGCCCCGCCCTCCCGCCCCTGCCCGCGGCGCGCGGCGCGGGCAGGCCGCATGCAAACATATAGGGCGGCGCGCGGCGCGGACGCATGCAGAGCGCGCGCGTTACCTGCCGCCGCGCCGACGGGGCGAGAGGAGGGGGCGACTGCGCCGGCTGCAAACCCCACCGCGGACTTTATAACCGGGTCGGCCGCCCGCCGGGCGCGGACCGCCGAGCATTTTAATTAGGAACCCACCCACCCCCCTCCGCCTCCGCCTCCTCCTCCTCCTCCGCCGCCTCCTCCTCCTCCCTCCGCCCCCCGCCGCTCCCGCCCGCCCCGCCGCCCCTCCGAGTCGGCGGCCAAGAAAACCCAGAGAGACCTGGCGGCTGCCGGAGAAGGGGGAGCGGCGCGGCAGGCGGAGCGCCCCGCAGCCAGCCCGAAACTTGGCGAAGTTTGTCCGGCGGCGGGAACCAGGAGGCCGCGGCGACCGGCGGCCGCTTTGCGACCGGCGGCCGGCGAGTATGTGCGAAGAGCGGGCGGCTCGCCGCGCCCCCGCGGGCGGAGCGGGGCGGCTGTGAGCGGGGCGGCCCGCGCCCCCGGGGCCTCCCCGCACCGCGTCTGAGCCGCCCCGGACCGCGTCCCGCACCGCGCCGCGGCGGGCTGCCCCCCGAGCTCCGCGGGCGGCGATGGCTCCGGGCGGGCTCTGACCGCCGCCCCGTCCGGGGCTCGCCGCCGCATCGGAGACCGCCGAGGAGCATCGCGCCCGTTGCCGAGCCAGGAACCCCACAGCCACCCCCGCCCCGGCGCCCCTCGCCCGCCGCCGGCGGCTCCCGCCCTCGCCGTCGAGACTTCCCTGCGCTCCCGCCCGGACCCCGGCCGCTGCCGCTCGCCCCGAGGAAGAGCCCTGGCCCGGAGGTCGGCGGCGCGGAGAGAGGCTCCGCGGCCCAGGCGGGGAGCGGCGCCCGTCCCGCCCGCAGCAGCGCCCTGACGGGGAGGCGCCGCCGCTCGGCAGCGCCCCGCGCCCGGAGCCGGGCCGCCGGGGGCCGCCGCCCCGCAGCCGCCGGAGCCGGGGCCGCCGCGCCGGGGCACCCGCCGAGATTGCTTTTGGAGAAGCGGAGCGCGGCGGGAGCGAGGAGGAGGAGGAGGAGGAGGAAGCGGCGGGAGAGGCGCCCGGAGGAGGCGGCCGCCAGCGCGGGGCGGGCGACGGCTCGCCGGAGCGGCGGGGGGACACCATGTCCAAGCCGGTGGATCACGTCAAGAGGCCGATGAACGCCTTCATGGTGTGGTCGCGGGCGCAGCGGCGGAAGATGGCCCAGGAGAACCCCAAGATGCACAACTCGGAGATCAGCAAGCGCCTGGGGGCCGAGTGGAAGCTGCTGACCGAGTCGGAGAAGCGGCCCTTCATCGACGAGGCCAAGCGGCTGCGGGCCATGCACATGAAGGAGCACCCCGACTACAAGTACCGGCCCCGGCGGAAGCCCAAGACGCTGCTCAAGAAGGACAAGTTCGCCTTCCCCGTGCCCTACGGGCTGGGCGGCGTGGCGGACCACGAGCACCCGCACGGGCTGAAGGCGGGCGGGCTGCACGGCGGGGCGGCCGGCGGGCTGGTCCCCGAGTCGCTGCTGGCCAACCCCGAGAAGGCGGCGGCCGCTGCCGCCGCCGCCGCCGCCCGCGTCTTCTTCCCGCAGTCGGCCGCCGCCGCTGCCGCCGCCGCCGCCGCCGCCAGCAGCCCCTACTCCCTGCTGGACCTGGGCTCCAAAATGGCCGAGATCTCCTCCTCCTCCTCTTCCTCGGGCTCGGGGCTGCCCTACGCCTCCTCCCTGGGCTACCCCGGCGCCGGCGGGGCGGGTGCCTTCCACGGGGCCGCCGCCGCCGCCGCCGCCGCCGCGGCCGCCGCCGGGGGGCACACGCACTCGCACCCGTCGCCCGGTAACCCGGGCTACATGATCCCCTGCAACTGCAGCGCCTGGCCCGGCCCGGGGCTGCAGCCGCCGCTGGCCTACATCCTCCTGCCGGGCATGGGCAAGCCCCAGCTGGACCCTTACCCCGCAGCCTACGCCGCGGCCCTATGACCGGAGGGTGCCCGCCCGGAGCCCCGGTACCCGCCTCGCTGGGTGCCGGTGCGTTCGTACGGCCGGGAACGGCGGGCGAGCCGGGGCCGCGGGGGGTCGGGGTGGGGGTGGCCGGGACCGGGAGCAGCGGAGCCGGGGTCGCCGCCGACCTGTTGCGCGTCGCCCGCCGAGGGTCACGTCCCCGCCCGCCGGCCCGCCTAGAGCTTGTGTGTGTTGCATGCGGTCTTTGCTGACAGCCGAGCTGAAAAAGAAGAGAAAAAGAGGAAAAAAAAAAAAAAAAAAGAAGAAGAAGTAAAAAGCAACAAACCCGCCCTGCCCCCAAAAGTGCTTATTCGGGACAGCCACGGGGAGCTCCGTCCCGCCGCCGGCTCCCCCTCGCCGCGCTGCTCTTTCTTCGGCCGCGCCGCGGGCTTCCCCCTCCCTCCGCTCCCCGCGCCCCGCGCCGTGCTGAACTCGGAAAAGTCCCGCGGCAGCACCGCCGCCGGAGGGGGACGGGCAGGAGGGGGGGCCGGTGACGGAGGGGGCCGCCGTGTGCGTGGTTCGTAGCCCCTCGTGGGCGAGCGGGAGCGGGAAGCACGCAAAGAGTCAGCGGTGTGGGATGCTGCCCGCCGTCTCGCCCCGTCCCGCGTGGGTTCCTGCCGTCCGCTGCTACGGGAGGCTGACAGGCGCGAGTGGTGATTTCCACGAGAGGAAACACGCGTGGCTCTCGGTCCCCGTGTGTCCCCGTGTCGTCGTCCCCTCCCCTCCAGTAGTTAAGTCTCACCCTCAGACTGTAAATTTGTATATCTCTGTGGAAGCGTTAGATCTCGGATTGAAAACTCTGTTACTTACTTCGCCCACGGTCGATTCAGTTTTAACCTGAAAAAAAAAAAAAAAGAAAAAGAGAGAGAAAAAAAGGAATGCCTTTCAAAGGGAATAAAAATATTGCGGGACCGCTCGGGGAATCGCAATATTATCTAAGGTTAAATCAGACTTTTTTGTCTGAGTGATAATTATCTATTTATTATTTAGCTGAACTGAACCAGAGCTTTGCTTTGACAGAAGAGTATTCTCATTTAAAAGAAAAGCCGTCTCCCCCCACCAACATGAAGTGTTTCACATGTGTTTTGGAGTGCCCTACCTGGTTAGTTTATTTTAGAGCGACTGCAATTCAATTGCAAATGGCGATTTAAAAACAACAACAAATTTTAGAGGGAAAAAAAAATCCATCAGTTTAGAGTTCCTTTTTTTGGTTTACTTTTGTAATGTGTATATTTTGACTAATGTTTGTGAATGAAGCTGGCTAACATGTATTTAGTTTCATTTTGGCTTTATGTAATATAAAGTAAACAACAACAACAGAAAAGAAAGATTAAGTATTGGTTTTAACATTTACGTGTAAATGGTTTCCTTGTGTGATCTTCTAATTTAAAGTTAGACGTCTAAACTATATCTGTAAATTAGATTCCGACTACCACTCTGTTCATTTTTGAACAAAGAGTTTAAATAAAGCCTGAAGCAGGGAAAAGAGAAAATCCTCTATTTCTTGTTGAATTACTAACAAGATTTTTATCTGAATTGCCCTTACGTGCCTGGTCCAGGTGAGGTGTAAGGTATCCTCTAAAGGCTGTCTTTGTTTCACTTTTGAATAGATTTACTAGGAAATCT
>NC_087513.1:161757504-161803672 GCF_963921805.1 Phalacrocorax carbo
TTATTGCAGATGAACTGGTAAAATACCAGGGGACTAAACATGAGCCAGATTTGATTTGTCAACTTGTTGCTATTATTTTGACAACGTTTCAGCAAAATTGTCACATCTGTTGGAATTCTTTTAGAAAATTAGATGTAGCAAAGAACACCAAACAGCCTTATTTTCTCCTACTGAGTGTGCTGGGATTTTCCTTCGGTGAGTCATCAGCCGGCAGCAACAATGAAGAGTCACAACAATCACAAAGATACCATCTGTTTAAGGGAGATGATCCAAAAGCAAACATGTATCTTTCTAAACATAAAATTCATCAGCACAAAAAACTACACACAGACACACACACACACAAGTGTGTGGGTTTGCATACATATTTACCATTTGTGTAATTCCTGACATGTTGTCAAAATACCCAGATAGTAGCAATTACAAATTTTCCTGTATGGATTTCTATCATCAGCTAAAGCCACAGATGATATTACTTGAACTTTGTATCATGGGAGCTCGTGACATTTGGAAATATGGAATATGTTCTTCATCACATGGTGCCTCTTACACCTGGTGCTTGCAGAAATTAGGCTTTAATGATTAGAGTGCTTCCATTTCTTTGGAAGTATTTTTAACAAATACAGGCAAAATCATAGCTCTGCATTGACAAGAACACCTCCAGCAAACTAGAAGACCACAGGATGACTACTGCAATAGGACTCATCTAGCTGACTTTTTTCCCCCTTTTCTAACACTATGCATGTGCAACTCCATGTTCCATTTTAAAGAAAACTGTTTAAAAAAACTAGTTCCCCTTGCCAATCCTCCCAGCAAAGTCCACAAATGTAAGAGTTTCATCAGTATAGCTCTTGTGCGATAGAAAAACATCTCTGATGCATTTTCTAAAGTAAACATGACAATAAATAAATTGGGAAAAAAAAGTCAACAGTATTTTCCAAAAATGTGAAAAAAAGATCAAGGAAACATTTGCACTGCAATTCATTAAAATATTAACAATGAAAAGATTGTAATTAAAGAGGCAGACAGTGAGAAATGATTGCCAGTAGAGCTCCCTCACTCTTATTTAAAACTTAAGATTAATCGATACAATAAAGGAACAGAAATACAACCTAGTGTTCAAAGAGAGGCTTAAACTTTTTTTTCTTTCATTTATACCATCCATACCTTTTAAAACAAGGCATAATGAAAAATAATGGCCATTAGGTGACATAAATGTCACTTTGTTTCTTACACGTACTCAGTCTGCTACCCAGTATAGATTACCACAGTGTAGTTCATGAACTAATTCCAGAAGCACGCAGGCAGCTACCTTCTCTGCTTGACTAAGTTTTAGACTGCGTGTCCATTCTTTTGCCTTCCTTAGAAGGCAAAATGTAGTGTAAGTCAGTGACTTAGGTAACACACCCGTAGAGCTAAAAGGAGATAATCCAACAGCAAAGATCCTGAGAGGAGCGGTCTAATGATGATACAATAATAAAGGCTTAAATATGAGCAAGACCAGGGATAACAAAATTTTGCTTAAATATTTACTGTGTTTCCCTGATTTTGTTCTCATACAGCAAGAAATAAATACTACAGTTTTCTGCTTAAATTGCCTAAAACAACCGTCTGCTTTTCTACCTGTCTGTCTTCTAGAATTCAAGTGATCTGTGGCACAGGAGTGGAAAAATTATATTTGCCTTCACTTGAATGTAAAGTGAAATATAAACATACAGGCCCACATGAGATTATAGCAGAAAGTTCAACTGTACTGAAAAAAATCAACAAAACTCAACTTGTTGCAAAGGAACCTTCCTACTGCATGTCATTCCCCACCCTTAATATTACAACTTGGTCAACTTCTCTTTAAGCCACTCCTGATGAAACATTTTAATTTCTTCTTGGGTGTACACCCTACCTGATATGATAACATTATGCTATGCTATGAATTACTAATATAATGTAATATGGTATAATGCCACAAACTAGTAATTTTACATCTAGTATAATGGTTTTGACTAATACAGATTGATTACCAATGATTGATACTAATGCAATCTAAATTTTGAGAATATACCTGATGATTTTATGATGACTGATTTAATTTTGCATGTCCCCACGTTAATAAATAAAAAAGATAAAACAATCACTTTGAATCTGACTCTGAATATACGCAGTAGGAGTGAATGGGAAAAAACAAGCCTTTTTCTAAATGGTATCAAAGTCTACTTGTTCTGGCTGAATTCTCTGCAAAGCTTCCTATGAACAATACTGATGATCATGATGATGCTAGTGTCATAAAAGAACAAGATATTTACTAATGAGAAATTTAGTTGGAATAATTAACTTCCTGACTTATATGGTCAGGTATAGTGCATAGAAGGTCAGGTTTCTATCTCTCACTCTCTGCCAAATACACACGCGCACGCACACACACACACACACACAAACACTCTCACAAATGTGCACTTAGCCATTGTTCCATTCTCAAAATTCAGCCTTAAAGATGGTAGGTATAATAAAGAAATAGTGACAGGTACTGTGAAATATGTAACAATTCCTCTGACTTCAACAATAGGCAACAACTTTAACAATTCACCTGACATAAATAGACTGACATCAAAGCCAAAACCAATTAATGGGTAGTATTTAAGTAAGCACACTGCCCATGATACGCATTTAGAAAAAACGTATTTTAAAATGGAATTCAAACTGTGTTTTCGAACGTGCTTCATCATTCGAGCTAGATGTGGCATAAATGACGACAAACCTTAGCTTTCTGCATTCAGTCACCAGAACTATTGCGTTATGTGTATCTCTTCACTGGGAGTGAAGATGAGTGTGGAATGAAAATAAAGTGACAGAACAAAATGAAAGAGAAGTGATATCACATAGATAAACTTGTCTTGGACATGTCGGTACTTGCCATGTTATTTCTCTGATATGAAGGATGGATGAAGTAAAACCAATTTTGGTTGTCAAGGGCTGCCACAAAATGGAGAGAAACAACATGAACAACAAAAAGATGTCAAGAATAGGTCTATCAATAACACTAACTTATTTTACACATACACTGGAAAACCCCATCCAGCTTCTAACTTCACATAAATAAAGTAGCATTCAATTTCTAGTGGTTACCATAGTTGCAGAAGACATCTACTGCTTCACCCACCTTCTCAAACTACAAAAGTCACTTATCTGAATATCTGAACATTCCGATACTACATCTGTACAGTCTTCAAGTTTTAAATAACTTGTACTAAAACACTTCTTCAACTAGGACTCTATTGACACAATTTTTTTTTTTTAAGATTCTGCACAAAGCTCCTGTTGAAGGCAATAGAAACTTTGGCCTCTCAGCATTTTTGAAAGTCTGTACATATATTTTTATCTCTTCAGTATCCATTTAGACATAAGCTCTGAAAAATGTAAGAAGGCTGTCCAGACAAGAATGTAAATAATCCGAACAAACCTGGACAGAATTTGGGAATTTATAGGAAATACATTTAAATTTAACACACAATAAGAAATATAGCTATAAATACTGAACACATCCCTCAACTAAGCTGAATGAGTGAAGTTATGATAGAAGAAAAATTAAAGAGCCTGTAACAGAAGAAACGGCAAGGTAGGGAAACAAAGAAAACCCTTACTATGTGGAAAATCTGCTGAAACACTAAGTTTTCTGTAGAAATTCTAGTGTCATAAAACACTGTCCTTTTACCTTCACAGTAAATCTTATTTTGGAAGAAGATATAAGCAAGTTGTTATTGTATAAGCCATTTTGTTCAAATTTTTTGCCAATTTTTTTTGAAATAAGGTTGTCTAATAGCTGTCAGCCCTCCACCTAAGTCGCAGGATCGAATAGGAACATTTAACATGTGACCAGGCACAATAACCTTGGATTTTTCTCTGCTTTATTATAAGCTATAACCTTATTTTCATTTCCTTCCACCTTCTTGCTTAGACAAATGGAGCAAATACAATGACAGGTGAAGCCTAATAACATTCTTCAAAAAGCACAATTTGGAATGGAATTAATAAATAGGACAACACCTACTTTATTGTGAATCTCGATTAATCGCCTCTGTCCTTGCGTGTCTCCCTTGTCCTAGATGTTACCCACTTCATCTTTGACTTTGTTCATTTTCAACTAAAATATTCTCAAAGCCAAATGTTTTACACACACTACATCAATGTTCCTTTTTGTCAACAAAGTGTTGCAGAATAATAAAAAATAATTTAAAAGCAATTTCTGTTGAAAAATTGGCTCAAGGAAATACAATGAGTCTCCTACTTTAAAAGCAGCTTGGATGAGATGTTGAAATAGATAATAGATACTTCAGAGTAGGCAACTTCAAGATGGAAATGAGGTTACTCCACAGGAGAACAAAGTGGAAGGGATTTGAATGTCACTTTGCAAAACCAGTGTGCTGATTCTGGAGCAGAATTGAAAATGTTGATTTAGGCACCTGAGACCCTCCAAATATGAAACGGGAGAGACAGAAATGTCCAGGTTTGTCATATCAGTGGGGTGCTAGGATGTCTAAACCTACTGAGAGAAAACCTCAGAGAAGAATCTTCTCTGGGCTAAGCACTATTTATGATAATAGGACTTAAAAGTGTTTGAAAAATTATCCTGGCTTTTATTGTTGCATTAGCATATTTCATTAGCTTAACGATAAAAATCTAGTCCAGGAAGTTAGTCACTATGGCTCACAGCTCTCCTATCTCAGAGGTATCACACTATTTTTGAAAATATCTTAAAAAGGAATACCACTTACAAAACACCTTTAGATACTGAAGTGCTTACCTTCTACTGAATTTCAGTGGGACTGAGACCTTACAAAGTTGTTTGGGAATGTTTGGAGGTCTTAGTCAAAATCCAGAGGGAGGCAAAGCAAATGGCACAATTGCATTAGACTCAAGGAAAAAACAGAAAACAGACGAATGTTGCAAGGAAGCATATCAGAGATAAGTTTATTTTGTATGAAGAGTAGGATTTGAAGGTGCCATAGAAAGGCCCCCTGTGATTCAAATATCTGAACAACTAAAACAAGTTGTGTCTTTCAGCAAATGCACAGAGCAAACGTGCAGCGCACAGGGGTCTTGTGAAGGGCAAATGAAACATAGGGAAAGTCCCAGGTGAAGGAAAGAGAAGGAGAAGTTGGATCCACAGTGAAACTATTTGTGAGGAAGAAAAAAGACCAGCTTATAAATTAAGGATGATTGGGGTCCTGCTCTGTTTTGGTATTGATACTTCATTACTTACATATTCTGTGTAATGTGATTCCCTTTCACATCAGTTTTACAAGGGTGTATCTCTACTGGCTTCCAAACCTCTGAGCATAGCCCAAAGAGAAGCTCTACGTGTGACCTTTACTGGATCTCAATGTTACTGTAGCTCCTTCAATTTAAATTCCATTTTAGGTATTGTGGAGCATTGTCTCTCCTTACATAGGCCCAAATCACTTATTTGAAAATGCCATTTCCAACTTCATTCCTACATCTGGTGCTTATATCTTATTTAGAATATATTCCCTTTGTAACCTCCCAAGGCTTTGAGCATGAGGGACTTTTTTTTCTTTAAAAAATATTATCTTTTCCAATATATCTACTAAAACAACATGCTGATCATACTGAGTTTGCAGAACACTGAGTTAATAGTGAAGAATATGGCAACAAATAACAGAAAGATAAGAAATAATCTAAATACCTGACAAGCTGAGCAACCTACTAATTTAAATGTATTTCTTCTAAATATATAATCCTATGGTTTTATATTTTCCTCATTTTTTCCTTAGTTTTCATGTCCATTTTTCAAGAATACACCACTATGAAAAACATCCTGAAGGATATAATTTAGTAGCATAGTCGACAAGTTTTGGAAACCTAGATGCGAGGGAATGATTATTTTCAATCTAAGTGAACTCAATTGAGCAATTTTGTCACTTCAAAATAAATAAATTAAGTTCCACACACTTTGTGTGGTTTCCTTGGAAGGAAATCAAGGTTTGTTCTCATGTACATGGAACTTTTTAGAAAAGAAGCATTAGTATACAAGCTGGTTAGGAATTTGGAAATTTTTCCAGTAAAACAGCTTTTCCATTGGGAAATGTTGAATTCTCAAAATTGAGATCTCTTGCTTTAACTGATTTTACTGGGTCTGGCTGGGATGGATTTAACTTTCTGCATAGCACCCCATATGGTGCTGTGTTTTTGATTTGAGACTAAAACAGTGCTGATAACACACCAATTTCTGCTATTGCTGAACAGTGCCGGCACAGCCTTGAGCCTTTCTCTGTTTCTCCTGCTGCCTCCCCAGCGAGTAGGCTGGGGGTGGGCAAGAGTCTGGGAGGGGACTCAGTCAGCGCAGCTGACCTCAGAGATACTTGGAGACTGGCTGGGCATCAGTCTGCTTGTGGACATGGGGAGTGATTTCCTTTTCAACCTCTGTGTTTTTTCCCCTTTTCTTCACCTATTAAATTGTCTTTACCTTGGCCCAAAAGCTTTCTTGCTTTTGCTCTTCAAACTGTCTCCCCCATCCTGGCGGAGGATGAGTGGATGAGCGACTGGGTGGGTGCTTAGTTACTGGCCAGGGTCAACCCACCACACTGATAAATCAGTTATAGTAAGAACATTTTGAAGTCAAAGATTAGGTTTTATATCAAAATAAGAGCAAGAGAAGGGATCAAGGGATTCCTCCTTCTCCAATCAACTGTGACAATCTCTCTCATTGATTTTTTTCTAGTTAATATGTACAGTTGAACACTCAATAGTGCAGAGGAAGCATAAAATAGATTAATTCTAACTGTCAGCAGCTACCGCCTTGTCTTGGGCTACTAGTGGAAGCAAAGGCTCAAGTGTCTTTTCAAGGCAAGGGTTCATTACTTATCCAAGGTGGAACAGTTCCAACAGGAGAGGCTGCCAATTCCTTTCCTTTCCTCTCAGAATAGTAAATAAACATTTGGTTATGAATTTTATTTGGGATGAAGATGACTTAGGCTAAAGCACACATAACATGAATCAAACAGAGACTTTCTCATTAATTTGAGTTCACCGGTTACTAACCTAATGAGAGGAAAAGACTGGAGAAACAGTTTTTTAAATCCTGACTTGACAAAAAGCTATTTGCTCTCCAGCTATACTCTGGCATCCTTCAGCAAAATACATCCCAGTTCCTTCACAGAGATATAGAAGTTTCATGGGATTCTTTAGAATGAAAGGTATTATAAAATAAAATAATTACATAATTATATGAACATAAAATATTCTTACTCAATTCCTATTCAGTTTTTATTAGTATTTTAAAAAGTAGTATTTAAAAAGTGCAAAATGGAGAAATGTGGATGTCCTTGGACCTGGATGATCACGCACTGAAAATTGAATTTTCTTTCAAAGTCTCTCTTTCCCCTCAATGTCCCACTACTCAAAGTTAATTTAAGACATACCCAGGTGAGATGCAATGAAACCAGTACTATCTCTAATGGTGTCTTCAGAAGCTATGAAATGCCAAATAGTCCTCAGCAGTCTTCAGCAAATCTAGTTTGCTGTGTTCCTTGTATGATTTACCGTGTTTCATTTTGGCTAAATAGATAGCTGAAAAGCTGAAACACACATACACACAAGAGCTCAAGACTTTTTTTCCTCTTGGAATCAAAATTTTGGATGCTAATAATTCAGGTAAGTATGGGGATTTTGCTAGACATAGCCAAGTAAACAATTCACACTAAAAATAAACGAACAAAAGCAAGAAAATTTTATTGGATCTCATGGAATCCAAACATTCATTTTGGGAGTTAAAATTCCACCGAGGAGACAAACTTACACAGATGGGCACAAAACAGTTGTTCTTTGTTGCTAAAGCTAGGTAAGGCTTCTTAGGAAGGGTGAATACTTACAAAGCCAGTTTAAGGCAATTTGTATAAATTAGGTGCAAAATGAATCTAAGTCTTTGGAGAATCATACATACACTATCCCCACAGTATATATAGAATATATTCATGCTTTGGTGATACAGGTGTTCAGTCCTGAATACCACTATCTTTAAGAGTAGGGAAGGTCTGAGCTGACATTTAATGAAAATGCAAGCTGGGGCAGCAGTTTCGAAGTGATCTAAATAATATTTTGGTTTAGATAAACAGACAGCTGACAGTCAGCCTTTGGATAGGCATTAAACAGACAGGGTTTACTGGGTTCAACGGTTGTTTAAACCATGCTTAGAACACCTAAGTTGTCCCATGGTTTTTCACACTATTTTATCCTTTGTTGCAAGAAAAATATTCAGATTCAAAATTTTTTCTGATTACCCGAACTCCAGATTGTTCTACTTTGTTTTGTCTCTTCTCAGGCATTTTGTCTTGTCAGAAGGGAAAAGAAATACCACACATCATACCACATATTAGTATTGAAATTATTATCAATAAATTGAAATATTTTATCTTGATAGGGTATATATTGTACAGTGCAAGTAAAACGTTTTTGGGAATTATATTGTACTACATTTAAAGGGCTTGAGAACAACGCTTGTAATCATGGGGAGTTCTCATTGCCACACACACTAATGCAGTGCTATAATTTCTTCATTAAAAGATACTATTTGCATACAAATAACAACTAGTTTGAAACAGACACACCTTAAGAAATAACTTTGATGTACTTAAACTTTAGATGTTATCGTGCAAGAAAATATATGATACTTCCCTTGTTATTTTCCTTCTGATCACCTTTGGCGACCCTCAATCACCTTTGTGTAGCCAGTTACACAGGAAAGGTAAACACCATTCTTTCAAGTTTAAACCAGGATACTGTAAAGTGACTAGTTGCATTTTTGACTGTACTTTACGTTATCCCATCCATTTAGTATAAAGAATATTGTACTGGAGTGTTTCTAAATGGAGCCCTTGGCTGGAAAATGATGTCCAAGGGGGTGGTGTGAAGGTAACTGAGAAAAGCAACAGCTTTTGGGGCTCCTGATGAGTGCATGGCATGTGTACCACTGCACCACCTTCAAGATGCAAGGTGTGTTTTTTTACATGCCTTACAGCTGGACAGAAATGCAAAACAGCATCTGCTGTCTCTCATTTTTGTCCTTTCCCTTTTCCTTCTGGACCTGAGGAAACCGGTAAGCTGCAGCTCCTGGGCTGACTGGGCAGAAGTCTGCTGGGCCTTCATTCAGCTCCTGTGAGGCAGAAAGGAAAGGGAAAATACTTCTTTCTTCCTTGTCACCCCATTTGTGGCTAAGGGAAAAGCAGAGTTAGGTCACGTTTCATACACTCACCATGCAGTGCAGAACTGATGCTTGCCTGCATCTCTTTAAGGAGCTCTGTTGACTACAGCTGTGAGTTCATGGACGTAAACGATGAAGCGCCATCAGGAACCTTTTGCCACCATCAGTGCTGATCTGTATGTAGTAAAACTGTATGCACAGATAATGCCCTGAAATTGCTATTCCAGGCAGCAATGTTAATACAGATCTGGAATGTTTCTGAAGGCTAATAAAAACATAAAATGAAATAATGCAGCAGACTTCTGGCGACGTCTCTGTCCTGTGCAATTTACCACAGGAAATAAATCAGGGAAACATACGCAATGGCAAAACATGGGACCTGTCACATCAGTTCAGCGTCAATCGTATCTGTCTACTTAAGGCAGACTTGTATTCACCTTTCCACACTGCAAACTCTCCTTCTGACCAGGTATTTTTATTGACTTTTCAGAACCCATAAATAGCTTTATGTTCCCAATAACAAAATTAGTAGACATCTTGTTTATCTAGTAACATGAGTGTATCTTATGGTTTCCTAAACATGTAAAATATCTGAATGCTTCAGGCTATAAAATTACCTACAAAATTATGGCTTTTTAAGGATACTGTTTTGCCTGGAGTATGGAGATACTACCGAGTCAGTGCTGGTGAACCATTCAAGTGAAAATTTGTTTCAGACTTCTATTGGCTGTGAACAGTCTTAGGCAGTACTTTCTCCCTGATGGCTTTTTCATGATTTCCCTGTTGAATTTTGTTTTTAATACATTGGGATAAGTAAATAAGCCATTTCATTTTTATTTTCCCTTCCGTGAAATGCTTCCCAAGTAACTTGATTAATGTTCAAAACCAATATTTGAGCAGCCACATAATGTAATTAAAATTTCATAAAATAGCTATAATCATCCTAGCTTGGTAATAATAAGCAACCTTATTTATCACACAAATGATTTCTTTGGATTTTCAACAAGCACTTTATTTAGCTAACTAAATAATCTTTTTTCTGCAGGAGGCTTGTGTTTTAAAACAGACAACTGAAGTCACAGCCAGAATGCCTTCCATACAGAGCCAATATTTAATCACAGGAGGTTTCAGCTATGTGTGCATTGAAGTTAGCCCGATTTATCCATAAAACCGTGTTTGACTGAGTTCCATTTTAAAACTGTCTCCCCAAACTGCTTTTTTTTAATCTTGAAGTGATACTAAGTGCACAATGAGCCATTTTAAAGTAGAATGTTAGATGAATAAGATTTTTTTGTTGAGTAATGTGCAGCACTGTTGGTATCTGTAATGCCATATGGGCCTTTGCTGTCAATAACAATAACTGTGAAATCTGCTAGTTGCTGGAGAACCTTAAAGCTGAAGAGAAAGACATTTTATTTTTTTCTACTGCTCTTTACATAATCTCTATCTCCATACTGTCTCTACAGTCCAATTCTCTCTGAGGCTGAACAACTTAAAGTGCAGTCCTACTTTAAAAGTGCTTTTGCAAAAAGCAGTAGCATAAAGTTCCACATTTGTTATATCTTAATGATTTCCAGAACAAATTTTCTTAGCTTGCTGCCGGAAAGGTCATTTTTATGTATGTGTCTGTTCTGCAAACCTTCATGGAGACTGGAAGCTAAACTATGTTGTTTCTTCCATGCACAATATCATCCGAAAACCTTTCCACTGGGCAAATGCTTCCTTCGGGTACGACTGGGAAAGACAAAGCATTGCTTTCAAATCCCGCTCTCATTTACCTCCCTCCATGTAGCCTAGGGCCCACAGTGGGGCTGGAAAGGTGCATCTTAGTACTCATTCGAAGCTATAACAGAGAGGGCTGTGCATATTTAACTGTTCGTAGTTATGCTGATAATATAAAGAGTAGAAAACTGCCCTGCTTTCTATTGCTGAACACAGCCAGTTCCATACGGTTAATGGGATTGGAAAGGAAAGAGGAAAAAATATAGTTAATTTTCCAGAAGTATAAGCAGAAAAAGCTGTTTGCTGAATGAAATAGTCACTGTATACTATCAGGTTTTAGGGAAGAAGCAGAGTTAAATATTATTCCAAGGTTCAGCACTACCACCAGGAAGCTTTTACTCTGTGAAAATATGAGTCGTAGCAGCTGATGATTTGTGACATTGTGTTGTAATCCAGGAGGAACTTGGAATATGACCAAAGGGCGTTACTAATATTCTGCATGACTAATTACTGAACCTTTCTCTGGGTTCAAACGTCCCAGTGTTTGCACAGATGATGCTTTTGTTCATCCATCATTTAAAATGTCTAGTAGCTGGAAAGCTAACAACATTCATAAAAGTCCATTCATAAAGCCCTCTGGTGGGGGGTGGGGTGACAGTTTGCATTTTTCTGGTCTTTTAAATTCTTTGCTACTGACCGTGATTATAAATACCATGTAGCCATGGCCACTGGGAAGGTGATTTGTCATATTTTTTAGATAGAAAAACTGAAGTATATTACATTAAGGCCACAGTCAACAGACCAACCTGGTTCTGCTAAACAGATCTTTTATTTCTATGCTCCTGACAGGCTGGAACTTGTTGGATCACTCTGCTGCATTCAACAGGTCTTTACAAATGGAAACTGAAAAGGTAGGAAATGGAGGCAGGAGTGAAGCATGTTCCAAAATTTACCTTGATATGGAGCCAGGATGCAGACCAGGTGTGCACAGCTGGAAGACACTAGATTTATTTTCACTGATTATCATAGTTTCAAGGAAAAATTTAGGCTTGGAGAGACCTCAGGAAGTCATCTGAATTAATCCCTGCTCTAAACAGGTAGGTGAGGCTGATTAGGACTCTGTCCATCACAAGGTGCAAGTTCTACAGCAGCTTCACTCTGTGACCAAACCATGTTGATCTTAGTGGTGCCTTGTCACAGACCTCTGTGAATTGCCTACGTCTTCTTCCACTATTAAACAAGAATTCCCAGTATTTTCCAGGTCTTATGCAAAGCTCCTGGAAAAAATAAATTAGATTTAAGGATTGGCCTTAAATCTCAGAAAAGCATTCATGACGCCAACAGTTATAATAGTCCCTGTAGTTTGAAGTATGCCACTACTACAAAACCAAGATAGCAACAAAAGCCTCCAAAATTTCAGTATTTATTTTCATAGACTTTGCTTTGAAGAGAATCTTGGGCACCAAGCTGAAAGCACCAAAAAGCACATTCCTCTTCAGAAAAAGAGGAGGTACTAAATATCCTATCTTCTTTCACAGAGCCTCTCTTCTGCACTCAATTTCCTTTCCTTTGTCAGGAGCATTCTGAATAGAATTTCTCTGCAGAAAATCAATACTAATTTAATAAGAATGAAGCTGACTTTGAATTTGAAATGGAAATGAAACCTGCCAACCATTCTGATTTTCAAACATTTCATTTCTCAAATATGAATCTGTTAAATGGACCTCCAAAAGCTTGTTTCCTCCCCCATTTTAAAGAATGGATGTGCACAAAAACATAGAGGGAAATTACTGGAGAACTCACACATTTGCAAAGTAGATGAGAATTATCTATGAGCAAGCTCTGGGAAAGCCTAATGCTGTGTTCAGTAATAGCTAATTATTGAGAGACATCCCTGCTGATGTTCTTTTCTATTTCATATTTGAATGACAAAAATTTGTATGAGGTGTGCATAGCGTGTGTTAAGCGCATGTATGCATGCATGCGTAAGGGCACAGGTGTCTGCACCTGTCAGATGGGGAGTCTTTATGACTTCTGTGTTGAAATTCTATTTCTGAAAAGAGAGAAGGATAGCATACTAAAAATAAAATACCACTCAATGAAAGATAGATATTAGACACACAAGTTGTTGATATCTGTGTAGCTATCTCAAAATGTTTGCTAATTTTGAAAATGCAGGTGCTGACTGCAAGGGATGAATGCATGATTTCCACTGGCTGCAGAAAAATGGATTTTAGGATTTAACTCTACCGTCTGAAGATTAAACACACTCAATAGTGCAGATTCCTTGCTCCTGCATACAACCTCACTGGTGAAAGGTTACTTACAAGTCAAGGGGAAAAGCCCTTGTTTATGAAATTTTTAGTAACAGGATATTGTGAAGCAGAAATTACAGGGGAGTGGAGTGCTTCACTGAAAGAATAGAAGCAACATAGCCCCTCTATGTATTGACTTTGTGATTACAATGTGTTGCAATAAGCTTTGTCTTTCATAAACTCTTTTTCCTTGGGAAAGCAAGTATGATCTGATCTCATGACATATGATGGATTAATCTTCAGCATAGTACAAAAGAGTTTCTTCATACGACAGAAGCATAAGAGGAGCAAGATGATAAGCCAAAAGATACGTATCTATTAGGAGCAAACTTCTTTACCCGTAGAGCTCCAAGAAAGCTGCTTTTCTCACTGCAGCAGAAAGGGGAAGCACTGATGAGGCTAAGGTTATGGTTCCATGCACATTAATACCAAGTCTGAGCATTGCTGAATCACTAGGGCAGCACAAAATAGGTCTGGACCAGGCATCAACCAAACAAGCAATGAACCAAACAACCAACCACCCACCCAAACAACCAACCACATTTTTGCCTAATTAGTCTGAAATATCCCCAACTGTCCCCTGTGCCTTAGGCACCACCAAAGTCAGCTCCAGCTGATCAATGTTGGGGAAATCCCTTGTATCCTGACATCCACCGAATCCAACAGCCTCTAAAGTTGGCAAATCACACTGCTCCGTAGCAGTTGCCTTAATGTGGGAACACATCCAGAAAGGTAAACTCTGGGGAACCCTCTAACCAGACAGGCACAGCATAGGCCATTGGAGGTCACCAAAAACCTCTTCCTGATGACAGTCTTAGCTGATCTGGCAGAGTACAGGATGCTCTGCCCTCATTCTGTGCAACTCTTTCCTGATCAGCGATCTATGAGCAGCTCCCGATCCAGGGCCTGTTTTCACAAATTGACTACAGTTAAGTCACCCTGAGTTTAGTATTTGGCCTGTCTGATGTTGCTCTCGTGGAACTATGGTCTAGGCCTCTCTTAGTTTACAGATAATACAGAACATGGGTAGTTTTCTCTTCTTGGAGCCTGAGTATTTTGCCTATTTCACCATTATAACAGCAGTTACTGAGGAAGGATATTGCCAAATGGACCAGGAGACTCATAGAATTATTTGGGTTGGAAAAGACCTTTGAGGTTGTTGAGGCCAGCTGTAACCCTAACACTGCCAAGTCCACCACTAAACCATGTTCCTAAGTGCCACATCTGCACATCTTTTAAATGCCTCCAGGGATGGTGACTCCACCACTTCCCTGGGCAGCCTGTTCCAGTGCTTGACAACCCTTTGAGTGAAGAAATTTTTCCTAATCTTCAATCTAAACCTCCCCTGGTGCAAAGTAAGGCCAATTCCTCTCATCCTATCACCTGTTACTTGGGAAAAGAGGCCGACACCCACCTTGCTACAACCTCCTTTCAGGTAGTTGCAGAGAGCAATAAGGTATCCCCCCATAGTCTCATTTTCTCCAGGCTAAACAACTCCAGTTCCCTCAGCCGCTCCTCAGAAGGCTTGTGCTCTAGACCCTTCACCATTTTAATTTTCCTTCTTTGGACACACTCAAGCACCTCAATGCCTTTCTTGTAGCGAGGGGCCCAAAACTGAATGCGGTATTTGAGGTATGACCTCACCAGTGCTGGGTAAAGGGGCAAAATCACACCCTTAGTACCGCTGGCCACACTATTTCTGATATAAGCCAGGATGATGTTGGCCTTCTTGGCCACCTGGGTGCACTGCTGGCTTATAGTCAGCCTGCTGTTAACCAACACTCCTAGGCCTTTTTCTGCCAGGCAGCTTTCCAGCCACTCTTCCCCAAGGCTGCTGGGATTGTTGTGACCCAAGTGCAGGACTCAGTACTTGGCCTTATTAAACCTCATGCAATTGGCCTTGGCCCATTGATCCGGCCTATCCCGATCCCTCTGCAGAGCCTTCCTACCCTCAAGTAGATCAACACTCCCGCCCAACTTGGTGTTTTCTGCAAACATACTGAGGGTGCACTCAATCCCCTCATCCAGATCATTGATAAAGATATGAAACAGAACTGGCCCCAATACTAAGCCCTGGGGAACACCACTTGTGACCGACTGCTGACTGGATTTAACTCCACTCACCACAACTCTCTAGGCTCAGCCATCCCGCCAGTTTTTAATCCAGAGAAGAGTATGCCCATCCAAGCCATGACCAGCCAGTTTCTCCAGTAGTATGCTGTGGGAAATGGTGTCAGTGTCTTTGCTAGGTAGACAACATCCACAGCCTTTCCCTCATCCACTAGGTGAGTCATCTTGTCATAGAAGGAAATTAGATTAGTCAAGCAGGACCTGCCTCTCATAAACCCATGCTGACTGGGCCTGATCACCTGGTTGTCTTGTATGTGCCATGTGATGGCACTCAAGATGATCTGCTCCATAACCTTCCCTGGCACTGAGGTCAGGCTGACAGGCCTGTAGTTCCCCGGATCCTCCTTCTGGCCTTTCTTGTAGATGGGCATCACATTTATTAATCTCCAGTCCGCTGGCACCTCCCTAAATGCCAGGATGCTGATAAATGATTGAAGGTGGCTTTGTGAGCACTTCTGCCAGCCCCTTCAGTATCCTTGGGTGGATCCCATAGGCTTGTGTGTCTATGTGGTGTAGTGGGTCCCTAACCATTTCCCCTTGGATTATGGGGGCTTCATCTGTTCCCTGTCCCTGTTTTCCAGCTCAGGGGGCTGGGTACCCACAGAATGACTGGTCTTACTATTAAAGACTGAGGCAATGAAGGCATTAAGTACCTCAGCCTTTTCCTCATCCTTTGTCACTATGTTTCCCCCACATCGAATGAAGGATGGAGATTTTCCTTAGCCCTCCTTTTGTTGCTAATGTATTTATAGAAGTATTTTTATTGTCTTTTACCACAGTCACCAAATTAAATTCTAGTTGAGCTTTGGCTCTTCTCATTTTCTCCCTGCATAACCTCATGACATCCTTGTAGTCCTCCTGAGTTGCCTTCCCCTTCTTCCAAAGGTGATAAACTCTCCTTTCTTTCCTGAGTTCCAGCCAAAGCTCTCTGTTCAGCCAGACTGGTCTTCTTCCCTGCTGGCTCACCTTTCAGCGCTTGGGCACAGCCTGCTCTTGCACCTTTAAGACTTCCTTCTTAAAGAAAGCCCAGCCTTCCTGGACCCCTTTGCCCTTCAGGGACTTTCCCAACCAGTGCCCTGAACAGGCCAAAGTTTCCCCTCTGGAAGTCCAAGGTGGCAGTTCTGCTAACACTCCTCCTTACTTCCCCAAGAATTGAAAAATCTCGATCATGTCATGATCACTGTGCCCAAAATGGCCTCCAGCCACCACATCATCAACAAGTCCTTCTCTGTTCACAAACAACAGGTCCAGTGGGGCACCTTCCCTAGTTGGCTCACCCATCAGCTGTGTCAGGAAATTATCTTCCACATATTCCAGGAACCTCCTAGGCTGTTTCTCCTCTGCTGTGTTGTATATCCAGCAGACATCTGGTAAGCTGAAGTCCCCCAGGAGAACAAGGGCTAGTGATCATGAGACTTCTCCCAGCTGCTTATAGAATATTTCGTCTATCTCTTCATCCTGGTTGGGTGGTCTATGACAGACTCCCACCATGATATCTCCCTTGTTAGCCTTTCCCCTGATTCTTACCCATAAACACTTGACCCTTTCATCACCATCATCAAACTCTAGACAGTGAAAACACTCCCTAGGGCTACCCTACCGCCTCTCCTTCCTTGCCTATCCGTTCTGAAGAGTTTATAGCCATCCATTGCAGCACTCCAGTTGTGGGAGTCATCCCAATACATTTCTGTGATTGCAGCTATATCACAATTTTCCAGCTGCACAATGGCTCTTGTTTGTTGCCCATACTGTTAACTCTTCACTTTCCTTCAGACTTTGCTTTGCAGCCAGAAATAGTAGGTGCATACTGGGCTGTGTAGCCTGCAGGTTGAGGTAGATGATTTCTCTTCTCTGACACTTGTGAGACTACATCTGGACTCCTTTGCCCAGTTTGGGGTTCCCCACACCAAGAAAGACACTGACATACTGGAGTGAGCCCAGGGGTGGGCCACCAAGAGGGTAAAGGGGACTGAAGCATACGATGTATGAGGAAAGGCTGAGTTGAGGGAACTAGGCTTGTTCATCCTGGAGAAGGAAAAACTCAACATCACATTACTGGGAATTGTAGAGAAGATGGACCAGACTTTTTTGGAGAGGGATAATGATAAGACAGGAGAAAATGGACACAAGTTGCAAGAAAGAAAATTCCAATCCGATGTAGAACAGACTCTGGCCTATTCAGGGACCTGCTTGGAAGAATCCCAGGGGATGTAGGTTTGGAAAGAGGATGGATTCTGGAGAGCTGGTTGATTGTCAAGGATCATCTTCCTTGAGCTCAAGGATGGTCCATCCCCATGTGCAGGAAGCCAAGCAAAGGTGGCAGGAGGCCTGCATGGCTGAACAAGGAGCTCCTGACTATACTCAAATTCCCTAAGGAAGCGTTCAAAAAAGTGGAAGCAGGGACAGATGACCCAGGAGGCATATAGAGGCATATGTCTCTCAGGTGGCAGAAGTTAGGAAAGACAAAGCCCATTTGGAGCTGAACATGGAAAGGGATGTGAAGGACAACAGAAAGGACCTCTAAAGCAGCTAAAGGAAATCTGAGTGACTATTGTTGAACGGGAATGAGACCTGGAAACAGAGGCCCTGGAAAAGTCTGAGGTAGTCAAGGCCTTCTTTGCTTTGTTTTTTATGGATAAGAGCAGCCTTCAGGAATCCCTGGCCTTTGAGATCAGTGGGAAAGTCTGGAGCAAGGAAGAACTTAACCTTGGTAGGGAAGGATCAGGTAAGAGTATGTTTAAATAAACTTGACGTACACAAGTCCATGGGACCATGGGTGCTGAAGGAGCTGGTTTATGTCTTTGTAAGGCTACTTTTGATTATCTTTGAAACACCACATTAGAGGTTGAGAATAGATAAAAGGGCAGTGAGGTGGTTTAAAACTGGCTGAAATGCTGGGCTCAAACAGTTGCAACTGGTGGCACAGAGTTGAGGTGGAGGCAACCTGATAGTGGTGTACCCCACAAGCTGATACTGGGGCCAGTACAGTTAACTTCTTCATTAATGTTCTTAATGATGGGACAGAGTGTGCCCTCTGCAAATTTGCAGGTGATACAAACCTGGGAGGAGTGGGTGATACATCAGTTGTTTGTGTTACTGTTCAGAGGGAGCTCAACAGGCTGGAGAAATGGGCTGACAGGAACTTCATGAAGTTCATCAAAGGGAAATGGAATGGAATAGACCGGTCTAGACCAGACTAGACTAGTTCAGTTGGAAGGGATGATCATCCAGTCCAACTGTCTGACCAAGGTAAAGCATGTTATTAAGGGCATTGTCCAGATGCCTCTTAAACACTGACAGGCTTGGGCCATCGACCACCTCTCTAGGAAGCCTGTTCCAGTGTTTGACCACCCTCTTGGTAAATGTAAAGTCCTGAGAGAAGGAATAACCTCATGCACCAGCACACTGAGGACTGACAGCCTGAGAGCAGCTTTGCAAAGAAGGCCCTGGGGGGACTGTTGGACACCAAGTTGAACATGAGACAGTAATGCGCCCCTGTGGCAAAGATGGCTAGCAGATTTCTGGGCTTCATTAGGAAGACTGTTGCCAGCAGGATGAGGGAGATGACTCTTCCCCTCTATTCCTACCCTTCCCTTCTACACCTAGTTTGATGATAGGCAAAAAATGAGTCGAGGGAAGTAAATTTTGTCAACTACACTTTCTCTCTCAATTTTGAGTGCAAATCAGGTTTGTTCCATGCCTTCCTCTTAACTGCTTTTTTTATCTGACTGAAATATTGGGCATTTCCATGGTTTCTATGACATCTGCTAAACAAGCATAATTCAATCTATAATATTCAATGATTTATTGCCTTCACCTTCCTCACGTCTATATAAATGCTTATCAGTCTCTCAAAAACCACTCCCAGACTGTCCATTTTGGTTCTGATAAAACTGGATTCTTCTGTGCTAAACATAAAGGCGACAGACCATAAGAAGTAAGCAAATAAAAAACCTGGCAGATGACCATATGGTTGTCTTTTGCAAATGACAAAATCATGAACCTTGCTATGCTATGTCACTAGTGATACAATCATCAGTCTTTGATAATTCAAATACAGAAATCTATGTGTTCACTTGTGGCCAAGTAACAAACACATACCATGGTCTAAGCAATTTGATGGTGTCTGACCTGCAGATGAGAAAAGTGGTGTATGAACCAATAAATCTGGCTATTAAAAAGCAAAAAAGCTGAAGCGAAGCTGGGATTTTATAATTTCGTTGAATCAGATCATTAAATTTGAGTTATAGCCCATAACCAACCAAAAGGGTGAAATTATGAAATGCTGGTTCTTTGCCAAAAAAATTAAAGCACTATAGGTTTATTTTTATCTCAGAAAGTCAATGTTCGTTCACTTAGCAGCTTTCCCAGGTGCAATGAAAATTTAAATGGAAAGCTCTAGGCAGTATTATTAAATGATTTCCTTACTTTTTGATAGAAAAACATGCAGAACACAGATATCTTAATACAGAATATGTATAGATAATGGACCCACATAACCTCGGTGGGATAGAAAAGGGCTGAAGTGAGGAGAAACAGATAGTTGCCTGCTACAAGAAACTTAGTTTCTTTCTGCCATTCTGGTTTTCGAAAGAAAACAGTAAACTGTGTACGTAATTCCTGCTTATAGTTAGTTTCCGTTTCTTGCAAACAGACTAAAATCTGTCACGTCACTTGTACTTCATGTTTCCAGTGGAACTTCTCTAGTGAAACTTTCATTTTTAAATCCTGCAAAGTATCACAGTATCTTCAAACATATATGAGAAAATATGCATGATCAGACATGAAAAGGAATATATTTTCCACTTAATGAATTCTACAGTCTCCTGTTGGACAGAGTTTTGGTGCACGGGACACACTGTAGAGGGCACAGCAGGTAGGAAACTATGGAAACTTGACTTTGCAGTAGCTGTTTTTGGTACCCCCAAACCTTACTTTGTGAGAAAAGAATTCTTTTTTCGCACATAGGCTTGTGACTGCAGTGTTATCTAGCAAGAAGATGACTTAGAAGAAGTGCTTCCAGGAATGTTCTTCTTTAGAGAAAGTGAACTTGGGGCCAAAAACCCTCTTCACGCTAAGGGGAACTGGTAAACCAGTGAATGTCATGGCACTTAGAAATGTAAAAATCTTAGGGGTTTTTCATATTAACAAGAGAACATAAATAATGAACTGTGAACTACTTGTGCAGTTCACGGTAATGGGTTACACTAGCAATATCTATTTTCTTGGTTTTTTTTAACTAAAAATAGCTTATAATATGTTATAAATTAGTGACCCTGAAAATTTGAAAGAGGAGAGGAGAGGAGAGGAGAGGAGAGGGAAAAGGAGAGGAGAGGAGAGGGAAAAGGAGAGGAGAGGAGAGGGAAAAGGAGAGGAGAGGAGAGGAGAGGAGAGGAGAGGAGAGGAGAGGAGAGGAGAGGAGAGGAGAGGAGAGGAGAGGAGAGGAGAGGAGAGGAGAGGAGAGGAGAGGAGAGGAGAGGAGAGGAGAGGAGAGGAGAGGAGAGGAGAGGAGAGGAGAGGGAGTATCTTTCTCCATCTACACAAGTATTGTTTCTTTGCAGTTCATGTGTGGATTGTAGTTTAGTACTGTGCATGTTCCAATAAAATAAGCAGTGGATAGATATTGGCCCAAGGTATATTTTTAAAAAAGTTTACTTGTATGTCAAAGATTCAAAGCAACTGCACAGAGCACATATACCTTACCCCTTAATGCATTGGGCAACACAATTTAGAGGTAAAACACTACCACTGAGAGGACTGAAAAAATATTTTACCAAATCTGATATGCTTCTACTAAGCAGAAATCCTATTCTGTTGTTCAAAACTGAGGGTTTCATTTCTACATATAAGCTTTCTCTTCAGTCTTTTAAATTCTGAAAAAAATCCTCTATTAGAGAAATAAAAATAAATCTGTCAAAACAAGGGCATAAAAGGCATAGAAGATTTTTTTTCTTCTTTAATTGACAAGTCTCTAACACAGTCATTTTCTGCTTCATGTATCTGTGGCTGAAATAGAACAAAGCATGACAAAGGCTTTTCAGTGACCTGTAAGAAAAGATTTGTAGAGTTTAATAGTCACAGCATTTCAGGATCGTGTAATATTCTGCCACCAAGCAGGGCAATGTCAGAAAGGGACAGTTGTCCTTGTTCTTATGGAATGTATAGCAAGTGTGATAATTCCTCCTTAAAAAGATTTCACTTCCCGTAATTGTTTGATCCCTGGGCAAGATAGCTGGCAGAAACATTATGCTAACCTCCTTTTATTTATACCCTTGTACAAAATTTTAAAAACTACTTTTTTATTAGGAGGTAAGTCTGTGAATAATTTTTAATAGGTTTATAATTTCTATGAGTGCAATTTAGTGGCTAATGCTAATAGTCCAAGTGCAATATGGAAATATTTTAGAAAATTCTAAACTTTGGGGTTCCCTTCTGCATCTTAGCATAGGGTTGTTCGTGTGGTTTTTTTTTTGTTTAGAAACTAATTTTAAATTAACTGAAAAAAAGAAACATTTTGGATTAAAAAGTTTTCCTTATAAGGAAGAAAAATTATATCTCTAAAAGGTATTAATAAGAAGAATCTGTTTGAATTAAGACTGGGTGTTTGTTCTTTTGGTCTGGTTACTTTTTTTTTCCTCTAAAACTTTTGTTCTATAAAATATGAACAATCTAAGTTCAAACTACCCAATCTAGTCCTTAAATTGGAGGAATGTCCTTGAATATTCAGTGTTGTTAGCAGTGGTTAGTGGTTATGGTAAGAATTGCAGAACTCAAGTATGGACAGTTCAATTTAAAACACCCCTCTCATTGGGAAAGAAAAAGACAGAGCACATACATTCTTTAGAATTATTTTTTCACTGCTTTTGCTGGTTTGTGGTTTAACATTTTCATGCATCTTTAAAAACCCCAGGCATAAGCCTCAGGCAAGCTAAACACACAACACATACCGAAGTTGATGTTTTGTGATTTCCTGCTTGCTTTCAGGGTTTTGGAATTAATTACGTCTGAAGATTCTTTAAAGCAAACATCCTACCCCAAATATAAGATCTCTATTTTTATATTTGCTTAGAATATTCCTCCCAACATATTTGCTCGTTTGCAATGTGCTAACGTGTTCAGTGAGGGGACAGGTCATATTCCTGGTGTTTCACAGGCCCACAGGAGTAGAAAAATACAGAGTATATATGCAGCCTCTTAGACTGTTTATGCACCGACAGGGCAAAACTGCTGTCCCTGCAGTCCTCAACACTTCATCTGCTTTTGCTGTTTCCACCTTATGTCAAGATGCGCTTACTGAAAATGTTCCCTGTCCCTGCAAAGCTGACCAGCTGTGCTACCAGAGCAGAAGGGCAGGCACCTGAGCTCTCTGGTCTGTGAAATAGAAGAGGGCTAAGGACTGATCTTCCCCAAGGCCAGTGGCTCCAGCTATCTTCCCAGCTCCCTGATAAGGGCTTCTCTCAGGAGGAGCATCTTTTGTGGACCAGCCTGCAGCTGGGGAGATGGGGGGCATGGGGCTGGGGGAGGCAGGAAGGAAACAGGCACACTGGAACAGGGTGTCTGGAGGAACATAGCCTTTATCACACATGCTGCTCCCTGGTATTTTGTGGCTAGCTCATTATGAATGTTTAGATGGATGAGTAACTGCAATTGCTGTGAAGTGCTTGTAATGATATGTTAGAAAATGGTAATCTAGAACCATACATTGGACATACACTACCAAAGAGGGCCTTTAATTCTTAGCACATTAATTTTAAATTAATAATTTTTCTCTAGAGAATTCAGCTGCACGTGTTTTTTTAAAGAATCCTCAGATATCAAAGAGGGGCAAGTGCAAAGAAATCTTCAGATGGGCAAACAATGATTGTAGCAGAGAATTTAGCTGTAGTTACCAAACAATGCAGTAAGGAGATGTTATTTCTTTTTCTAATATATTGAATTAGATATTGCAATACTCTGTGAGATATGACTTTATGTAAACAAGTCTACAGCATAAATACAGTATATAAAAAGAGACTTATTAAAACAAATGCTTAAAATAGTTCATAAGGTTTTTAGAGCATGACTTTAGAGCAGTTTTCCCAGATTTGGAGAACTTCCTGCCTTCACAGACTTTTCAGTTTGCATATGCTAGAATTATTGTTTATAGGCAGTCTGTAAAATAAATTAATTAGCTTGTTTTGCCTTCTTTCAAGGCCATCTGAAGTCTGCTGTTTGACAACTTGA
The DNA here is from genome assembly GCF_963921805.1 of Phalacrocorax carbo. Lineage (NCBI taxonomy): Eukaryota > Metazoa > Chordata > Aves > Suliformes > Phalacrocoracidae > Phalacrocorax > Phalacrocorax carbo. The sequence goes on from NC_087513.1 coordinate 161,781,106, forward strand.
CTCCAATACAAAGTGTCTTTTCAGGGGTATTAAAAATGCCTGTGAAAAAAAAGTAGTGGGAAAGAAGTAATTCTAATCAAAAGCTAATACAGCAGGGAGATCTAACTGTTTCAAACTAGAAAAAAAAAGGAAGAAAATTGGAGGTTGAATTATGCTCTTAAATCAGATGCAGAGAAGACCAGTTTGTCCATTCCAAGAAATGATCAAACTATGATGATTTGGGTATCTAAGTCCCACAGACTTGTGTGCCAAAACTTCCTGCCCAGATTTTAAGGGGTGAAAAAACCTCTCTAATTTGATGGAGTAGCCCATCACTGTAAAGCATTTTCAGTTATGCAGTCCTTCCCTGTGCTTCACAAAATATAAGATTTTTGGATTTATATCTTCACGTTCTACAAATGATTTGAAATTAGCTGGTACTATTACCCTGAAGAAATAAAACCTGCAATTGGTAAGATCATATTGCTATGAAAATCCCTTTATAAGCACAATATAAGAGTGATTGTATAGCTTGCGCTGATTTTCACATCTGAGCAATTCGAATCTTGTGAAACATATCTCTCATCTATATGGACTATTGGTTTTATGCTTTCTTTTCTAAAGTTTTGATTTAATAAGCATGGTTGCTGAATTCTGTTATTGGAGAATGGTAATTCAGAAATAATTCTTTTCTTGACTGAAGGAGTTCTTGCTGCACTATATATTAATGCACACAGAAATCTTCCATCAGCTTAAAGTTACTAATAATAGAACAAAATACACCTGAGCTGTACAGAGTAAAATTATGAACCCACTGTCAAGCAGCCTGCATGGATACTGCCCTTTCAGGAGCTATGAGGGATGTGATAAATTTGTGACGTTCATCAAAATATCATGTTCAAAGGAACATATGATCACTTTTAACCTTGTATAATCCTTTTCAAGATTATGGATCTGCAAACACTCATCTTTGCATTATTTTATTTTTCCTGGCAGTAAAATATTTCAACAGAGTTTTTCATTGAGAAAAATGAAAGTATGATATTGCAATATCATTTAATTATTCCTTGGCCATTAAAAGTACATCACAGTAAGTTGTTACGTAAAAGAAATACAAATTAGCTTCCAGTACTTCCTGCAATAAGTCCCACCCTGTAAACAGTGTATCGATTTATATTACATCAAATCCTCTTGGCCCTTATTTTTCTTTCTTTTAATTTCTCTTACCACCATGAACTCTAGCCATAAATGAAAACCCTGTTATAAAAAAAGACTGTGAGAAAAAACACGGAAAAAAAAAGAAAGATAGATATAGACTGAGCATAATAGGAGAATGGAGAGAAGCTGTTGTTCACAAGGAGTGAATGAAAAATTGATAAGCATAATAAGCAATAGAAATATGTAGCACATGAATAGCACAGATTATGCCAATTCTGCAGTCACTTCGTGGACATCATTTCAGCACATTTGAAAGAGGTTTACTCCAGGATACTCCTAATAAGAATCAGGGTCAGACCAATAATGGAAGCTGGTTGTGAGACAGTTGCATGTTTGAAGTGACCTGATGAGAGGAGGGGATAAGCTGTGAAGGTAACAGAAAGCTTATATTTAATTTAATAAGAAATGCGATCCAATGGAGGACCGCTAAGGGAAATTTAAAAAAAAAAACAGTACATCAGGTTGGAGGAATAATCTTTACAGCATTCTGGAAACAACATTAGGAAGATTGCTTAACAAAAGCAAGATCGCATTGGTGAAGGGCAGAAAAGGATGACACATGATGCCGGCAGACTGGCTAAAAGCATGTCAATGCAGGAAAAAAGGTATATATTTGATATAATGTACAATTAGTCTACAACACTTGAGTGTAACCTGGAGGAAATTCCAAATGGAGACTAATACTGCAGTTCATACAAGACTTTCTGATAGGAAAGATGGTGCTGCTGTTCAAAATGCTACAGAGGAAGGTAATAGAGAAAGATTTTGCAGGTAAATTTAAGAACAGGTAACCTGGAGGTATCAGAGAAACAAGTTTTTAGCTCAAGTGGAAGGAAACAGGATTGGTATTGATAGCAAATTACATACCTTCCCAGTAGAAAAAATAGTAAATTAGATTGCTGTTAGATGAGATTACCCTGAGGTGTGGCAGAGTGGAAGGACGGAATGGACAAGGACAGACCCTAGAGGGTATTCAGCTGAAACTAGTATATTGGAAGGGAAAAAAAGAAGCAGAGAATCAGAAAAGAGCAGAAGCCTGGGGACACAGATTGAAAAGATTTCAGGAAGAAGGAGATAGAGGTACAGAAAGTGAGGGAAAGATAGAAGAAGGTAAAAATAAAATCCTTACAGTGTAATTCCGCTCTGAAAAATCATTCTCATGAGGGCTGTTTCATTAGACTGGGATTGGAGGTTACAGGAAAAAATTGGCAAATAGCTCAGCACGGCAATTGCAAAGCATGTACTCTGTGATCTTACTTCACTGGCAGCATAAAGTGAGGTTCAGCTGCACAAAAATTAGACATCTAAGTGTGAGCAAGCTACCTTAGGCTCTCTTTCTAGCTAATTTATCTGATCTATCTTAAGAGATGATGAATCAAACCCTGGAAGGAGTTTCAATTGACTTTAAGGGGGACATGGACACAGAGCAATTATATGCACAAATTAAGGCAGAAATACTTTCACAAAGATCTGTGTAAATCTGGCTTCAGGTCATTGTTCTCTCCTCTTTTATGCTCCTCCATGAGTTGGATTTGACTTCACTGCCTATGAGAAGAGGATCAAGGACTCTTAATTTCTTTTCAGTAATAGAAATATAGTTTTTTTCACCAGCTTAAGCACAGGTCTTAACAGCTACATTATTTGTTTCTGTATGCTTGGTCTGTCTCTCCACAATCTTTTCCTAATATTTTTTACCTGCCCCTCCTCTTCATATAAGGATCTTACATCTAAGACTATAGGGCAGAGGGATGAAATGTCGGTTGTGCACAAGAAAAAATTTTAAATCCTGAAAAATAATAATGATAATAAAACAGAATTCGTAACAACATCTATGTTAAGCTAATATTATTCTTATATTTCATTTAAAATCTATGTGATCACCAGTTGCTACAAAATTCACCCAAGTCTGCTTTGGGTACACTGATCTCATCTGTTTTGTACACCCAAAGCACCCTTGCTGTGCACAGCAAACTGAACAGTAGCTGTTGCAGTACCTACAAATTTCATATGCACTTAGAGTCTGTTTCATATGTTATTTTTTCATTATATACCATTTTGTACAGGACTGCAATGATTCTACTAGCATAACAATGATTTTACTAGCACAGCGCAAGTCTGACATCTGATTACTGACGTATCAGCATCGGTCCACTGTGCAATGCATCAACTTCTATTCTTAACTGAATCTGTCATATCTGTTCTGCTTTTATCTCTGCCTGATATACAACGGGCACATGTACAAAAAGGAAAAAAAGGCATGGCCGTTGCTCCTGTTGCAAACGAAAGGCTAAGATTCAGTGTTCTGCTGAAAGGTTGGTCCACATGAACGAGAAGACATTCAAAGATCTGCAGCCTTTTAAAAAGTAGGGTTTTTTCCAGTAGTATATTGCTATTCTAACAATTTTTGTTTGTTACAGTATAACACATTCCTGTTACGTTGTTCACAGCACCAGATCTTCATCCAACCAAACCTTCCTCTTTGCTTGGTTTAGTCAGTCTAGAATTTTCAGAACTGAACTAAACAAAAAATTACTTTATTTGTGGATGTGACAGTTTGCATACATGCTTGAAACTATTTGACTCCAATGAACAAGAAACCATTGCCCTTGTATTTTTCCAAAAATCATCAAGTTTAGTCAGAAAGTGAATCATGTCAGTCTATAAAAACTTAACATCAGTGGCAGGTTACATTGATGCAACTACTCATTGATATCACTTTACGTTATCAAGTATTTGAAACAACCTTGATTCTAAGGATGTTCTCAGAGCACCATCACTTTGAAGTGTGAAGCCTATCAAAACATAGCTGAGATATACCTGCAAAACTCTGGCTGAACTTTGTAGTCTTTAAAGTTAAGAGTTTCTTTCTTGCTATGACTGTACCTTTTGGTAAAGATCTAGAGAATCTCAAATTTTTGGATTTTAAACTCCATATACGGTTCTTATTCCTAGTGTTTTTCTAAGGTAATTTTTGAGATTTGTTCCATATTCCATGTGCCTGACACAAAAAATAATTTGAAGCACTATTTCAGGGCTCTGGGAAAAAAACTCTGCTTTTAAATCATGACATTTGATTCTTCACTGTTTCCAGCTTCTCAGAGTTCAGATATCTAATTCTGCTTCTGGACGTTATAAGTTCAGCTTTATTTTTTTTTTCTTGCACCATTATAATCTAAGTTTGAGATTTTGTCTAAAAATATACTTTCTATGTCCTCCAGTACTTGTTTTTTTATTAACAGTAAACTAACTGACGTATATTTATTATCTTTTAATCCTTCTTAAAGACAAAACTAAGTCTGTGAAAGTGTTTGGGTACACTAAAAACACTAAGCCACTTGAAACTTCTTTGTAAAATTAAATAAGTAAAAAGTATATAGGTAAAAATTAAATAGGTAAATCCTAAGTTTATTCTTTTGCTCATATTCAGTGTATTTTTTTCACCTGTGGCAGTGGGTAGTGTTTTATCCACGAGCAGAATAACGGCAACAGAAGCTTCACCCAAACAAATGCTCTATGTATTTGTTTAACTATGTTTTTTTCCAAGAGTGAGAATTTTGTGTATAAATATAGTACAAAGGATACAGCAGGACTATTTTCTGGGTGGCATAGTTGGAGGAACCATTGCCACTAACTGCAGTGGATGGGGATCTACACATTGGTAAGCTATCATTTTTCTCATGGAAGAGGGACAGAATAAAAACATATTTCAAAAGGCTTCATGTTGTATTTGTAAGATTGGTATGATTCATTGTGAATGAAGTACTACCAAATTTTCTGTAGCTGATATATAAAAGAAAACAGGAATACTTTCTAAAATATTGTAATGGACTAGGTTTTACTGACCGGGAAAGGAAACCAAGCATGCGAACCAAATGACAGTAGAAAGGAAATATTTTCCTTTTATGTCCCTGATTTCTATAACTTTTTGTCAAACTAACCTCTGACTAATCCTAGCCTCACCGTACCGTATGTACAATGTGTGCGTACATACAAATCTTTCTGGCTGAAGAGCATTCAAGAACAGCTTCATGTGGCAAATTTCTTTTTGAGAGACTGGGAGTGCATCATATGTGAAGATCAAACTTGTAACAGAAAACTTAACCACAGGATTACTACCAGTTCTTCCAGAAAACTAAGGAAACGTAGTAGGTAAGCAACCAAAAAGGTGTTCATCATACTCAATGTCTATCTATTTACATAGGCATCTAAAGTGACTGCTGGCTTGCAAGGTGAAGCAGTAAGAACATACTACATTATTTTAAACCGTCTAAAGATGGTAATTTTTTGTCCATATGTGAGTGGGCATTGCTAATGTGAAACAATGAGAGGCACTGTTAGTTGCCTCAGATAACTGGTAATTTAGACAGTTACCTCATCTCTACTTTCTAAAGCCCTGTAAGCTTTAACCGAAACACTAGGCTGAAGACAGGTTTCTTTCACAGTAATCTCAGTGGTGTCAAAGTCTCATATCTCTGGAGAAGAGACCTTTATGTCACCACATAAAGGTGACTTCAGTTGTGTTTTTCCACCAAAACATGAAATATGTTGGGAAATACAGGTGGTTATCCACCCAGGCAGCAGGGTGGAAGAAAGGCAATGTTAACTCAAATGTTGAGTCAGCTTCTCTCGTGCATTTCTACAATTCACTTGTATGTTCAGGCAGTAAAAAAACTCTCAGGGAAAGATTCCTAGGGATATTTTTTTTTATTTTTTGTGATTGTAAGACATGTGTAGTTTGAACCCTGAAGTCCTAGTAACTCACATATATGAGCAGAGCATGACAGCAAAATGACAGCCTAAGTGCTCATTTGCAACTATCCCAAGTGACAATCAACTCTACAACAAAAATATTATCTAAGTATAGAGACCTTTATTTAGGAAATACCAGGCCATCCGTTCTTGTGAGTTATAAATTAAAAAGTGACAACAAAAATGAAGTGGTTGATTTCTACTGATAAGATTTGCAAAGGTAAAAAATATTTTTAACTTGCTGTGGCCTGCCCGTTGTTTTCTACTGTTGCTGAATGGCACATTTGCCATGACACGGTTTTTCTGCTCAGGTTTCATCCCGGGATGAACCTCTGCCCCCTGACTTCCTTTCTTCCCTCACATCTTCTGGAGAATAGGCCTCTTATTTCCCCATTTTACACATTCAAGATTATACAGCAATTCGGTTTGCTGACTTTATTTTATTTATGCAGCATTTTTCCATTAAAATGTGGCTCTCAATTACATGAAAGATACCCATATTTCACCTGTCAGGTGCCAGCTTCTCAGCAGATGCCATCTTGCCCCATCACTAATGATAATTATACCAGAGGTCATTGCCGGAGGCTTACTGTCATTTCACTGACACAATAGAAAATGCTCATAAAAGCACTTCATTTATGCACTACGAATTTCCTCCTAATCTCGCCAGTAATTGCACCGTACATTTGTAAAAGGAAAGCATCAATAAATTTGTTGACTACAAAGCTAATTTCTCATCATCAGCCGGGATTTCAGGCTGTGTATGCTCTAGTGACAATGCATTTTTGCAGAATGTGATATTTCACCCCTGCGATTCAGCAGGTGGCCTCATTTTCGTTCTAATCATACAGTATCAGTATCTATTCAGTTTTTATCCTGAATCATATCTATTCAGGCTCTTGTCCTTATCTGACCTTGATAAACTGATTGCATTTGCGAAGCTTACAATTTGTTCTTTAGACTCTTTTTCAGATGAGTTATTGGTTGAGCAGTTGGATATACTTGGTTAATCTTCCTGTGCCTTTGGGCAAGAAATCATCTCTGCTGAAAGCTGCTGTGATGAAACTTAGAAAATGTTCTGCTTTACTGGGGGAGGGAGAAAAGGCAGAGGGTGGGGGATCTTTCAATGTCCTACTATTCATTTTTATTTTGTGGCATTGTTATATCTTCCAAAGAATTTAGAGCGTATTGTTCCCTTCTGAATAGCAGCTTATAGGAATACATACAGTAGGTTCTTTACAAGATTTTTCTGTCCCCAAGGGAAAGAGACTGCAACTTGCTGCTCATAATATTTATACAAGTTACTGCTGGAAAAAGTTCTCTGACTTACAACACTGGATGATAAAAGAAAATTCGACTATGCTAACATCTCACTTCCACGCTTGACATAATAAATTCTTGTTTCTTATCTCTGTTTAAATGTTTAAATGTAGATTTCTCTCATTAAATCTGCAGAAAATTTTGGCACTAGATTTTCACTGAACAGCACTATAAAACTTTTTTGTAAGTCTGAGAAGAATAGGAAGAGGGATGAAAATGCCAAACCTTGTGGCAGCTTCCCACCAAAATGGTAATCGATGCCAACGACAAATGGGCACAAGAGAAAATCCAAACATCCTGGGAAACCATATGGTGACCAGACTGTACCTCCACTCAGCCACTGGAGTGGTTTGATCTCTTCTACATTTTGGCAACGCTTGTTTAGCATGCCAGTGAAAAGTATTGTCAGATGGTAAGTGAATCAAACTCTTTTATGTGTTTTGTCACTCAGGAGCTAAGACTCATGGATGAGGTGTTGAATGTCTCTGTAAAAACCCCCAGCTGAGTTTAAGAGTTATGGACTTATTTGAACGTCACCTGGGACACGGACAGCTCTCACTATGGTGCTACAAAGGTAGGTCTGTAAATTCCTGGTTGACCAGACAAAGTGAGTTTGTTACTGTAGATCACTGGGCATGTGGGAAAAAGAACACAAATAATTTGTATTCACATCTTAGAGCACTGCGGGAAAGAAGTCTGCATCGGCACCAACTAAAACAACAATGAAAAAAGAACCACTTTTCAACGAAGAGTTCTTTCAGCAGCCTCCTTCTTCAGGATTAATGTGGAAAAAGGATTTGTAACAGCAGAGCAGAGGAGTTCCTGCTAGCCTGCAATCCCTTCTTCAGCAGAGGGAAGTATCTTCACAGGATGCTTTCTGCTGCTAGTTCGAAAAAGAAAAGTTTTAGATATGAAGATTTGTGATGCAGGGGGTACTATTTGCTAGCAGAGAGACAGAGCTGACTAATAATCAAGGAAGGCAGGACTACCTTCAAAATAGCTTCTTTCAACTATTGAAAGAAAAGAGCTGAAAAGAGAAAGTAGCAGACATTTAGCAAACAGAGGGCAGTGTCATACCTCTGCCATGCTGCAAGGCTTGGTCTGCTACCCTGGGCAAAAAAACTAATGAGAAGGTGGTGTTTGAGATAAATGAGTTCCATCCATAAGGAAAAATGCTTCTGGGAAGAAGCTCCATCTCTGTCAGTATCACCAGTGTCTTATTATAACTAAATATTTTGTGTAAACATTACATAATCATGGTTTTAATTATATGTACACACATGCATTAGAGTTAATACTGCTTTAGGAAAAAGAAGACCTGCACTTCAACTGAAAAATGCAAGAATTCCAACTGCAGGTTGATCTTTGGCAGGTAACAACCTGATGCCTCCTGTAGGGAAGCTCTTTCAGTGCAAGCACAGTGGTTATTACCATTATTTCAGAAGCGCAGCACTACTATTTACAAGCAACTACAGATCTTGGCTTCCACTGTGTTAGGTGTTGCATTATTAGTGCTTGACTTTCACCAGCAATTACCCTAAAGAAGGCTGACATGGCTGGGCTCACAGGACTACCAGAAAATGGAGGAAGATGCAGAAGGTAAACAGAGCGGTAACTAAAGAAGAAAGAAGGGCCAGGTTTCAAGAGGAAAGGATCATTGCACAGGTTAGCTGTGTGAAAGCCAACAAGTTACATTAGTTCGTTTCTCAAGAATATCTGATTTTTGCCAACCAAGCATTAATATTTATTATGCTTTTCTCTGGATTGTTACGAAAAAACCAAATACCCCTATGTTGTTTTTCTTTTAATAGAATAGACATGTTTTGTCCTCTGAACTTCCAAACATGTCACTGTACTGGGCCATAGCTGATTTTCCTAAAAAGATCTTCAAGAAAGTTTTTGATTAATATTTAGTTGATGATTTTTCTAATGAATTTAGAAGAATGTATTAACAACTGTAAATATTTTAAGTCAATATGCTTGAAGACTGCTTTAAGATCACTGGTTAACTGCTCATACACAAGTGGTAGCACTTCTTTTCACTGGGCATAACTATGACCTTGCTAACAGATGTATTTGATAAACCCCCGACTGCTGGGGAAAACTCGTAGGGCAACAGTAAGACAAATTACCAGTTTTGTCATCTGGGAAAATACAGTGAGCATTTTCCAACCTGACATTTAAAGATAAGATAAAAAAATACCCCACATACCTTTTGTTTTTAAGCTCTCCTGTACAATACTAGAAAAATTCCAAAAGTACCTTGCCTATCCATACAACTAGCTTTTCCTACCTCAGCTTTGCTGTGCTGCTCAACAACTTTACAGCCAAGCACAGTAAAAAAACATGAAGGAAAAGCATAGAGATTTCAGTTAGCATGAAAGCAATATGAAAAATGAAGCATTAGAACAGCCAAAATAGATAACAAGAAGGTCTGGTGAATGTCTGGCTTTCTGCTTGCCAAAAGAAGTAGAAGCCTTAATTATGATTCATGGAGTCATTAATTCTTTTTAGGCATGAAAGTTAATGGAATAATGATTTTTAATCGCTGTGGGATGATTCCTGATGTGCCTAAACAAAAATAGTACTGATGATGTATAATGCATAAAGAACATTTCAAGAAAAGGAGTCTCACTGAAATGAAAGGATACTTAAGGACTAAGTGTTCTCAGAGTGCCTTTTACAGTTTCAGTTCAGGGCACAGGCACTCAGGAGCCCGTGCTCCCAGAACCACAACCAAAGTGCAGCTGAAAGTGAAGGGCCACTTTTCCTTCTGCCTGCTTTACATGAAAATAACAACAATTTGCACCGATGCTTTTGAAGCTCTTCCTCCTCAGTAGCTGCCTGAAATGTGGAATTGTTGCAGGGGTTTCTGTGGTCGAGATGAAAATCATGTCATTAAGGGCAGCCTCTGCTTAGCTGCAGACTGCCTTTGGATTGAAGCGCACCAGCAGCAACTTGCTGACGAAGTTAGGCTGGATTGATGCATTTCAGCAGTCATCTTGTGTTCTGCCTGTTCTCTTTCAAATCAAGTCATTGTAGCTAATTAAAAAAATGTGTTGGTTTTATTTGGACATAAGACATAACATTTTCCAAAATGAGATATGATTAAAACATATGAGACAGCTATGAAGATTTGTACATAACAGCTCTACAGCCTGCTTGTATTTCCTTGTGTTGTAAAATAGAAATGTAAGCTGAGTCCTCTTCTAGCTTGTTTTTTATTCTTGTCTATGTATGTGGCCTGTGGAGCTTGTAATATATACATCCCTTTCTAGTGTTTGCCTCTGTAGTTTTAATTCCATTCTCCCCTACCTTTGTCCTCTCCATCCAACCCCTTTTTGGTTTGCTTTATGGATTGAAACAGGCTGCTTGACACAGTAATATCTGACTGCTGTTTCTAGAGTTGATTAAACATTAATCTAATTATTTCCCTTGAGGACCATCGCTCCTCATTTCTGTTGTCTCCAATGTAGATGCCTGTATCTGGACTAGTCAAGGGAAAGTCCACCTACTTCAGGATGAGACAGATGGCACAGGGGAAGAGGAGGAAGGATTTGCAAGGCTCTATTACAGACACCCCCAGTGCTCAGTACTGATACAGAATCAGTGCAAGCTGCGCAGGGGCAAGCAGAACATGCTGGAATCAGCTCACACCAAAGCCTAGCAAATGCAGGCAGATCTGGAGTCTCAGAGATAGTCTTCAGCAAAGTGTTTGAGACCAGTACTAGCGATATTATAGAAAAGATCTCCTTGGATACGTTAGGTGTAGTTTTAAATCAGGCAGTAGTCCGAGCCAAAAAAAAAAATAGTGCCAGTTCTTAAGTTCAGTTCACTTTCACATGAAGAGCAGAGCTGCCATCGGCACGCTCTGCCTTTTTTGTTATCAAGTTATGAGGACTCCTTAAAATTGCCATTATGGCTCTAGAGAAATCCCACTGACAGCGTCTGCCTTGTATTGCACTAGGTCTTCTGTTACTGATGTGCACAGGTGCTCAGCATGCTCATTGACTCCTAATTTTGCTGGCAAGATACAGGCATTCATCTTTTCTGTAAACTAAGTACTTAAGTTAAAGTTTAAAGGAGATAATGCATAAAAAACATGGTTTAATTACAATGTACTGTTTGTTTATTTACAGTGGCCTGAAGATAATCACTAAGCAGCAATCGGTGAACTACTTAATTTCCAGAGCACCTCTAAATAAAGCCTAAGTCAGCCCAGTTCCACATCCCCTCAACTAATGATAATGTTAATTTTGAAATCCAGCTACTTAAACTATCTTGTGTACAAGAAGCTGTGCCAAAAATAGAGCTGACAGCTATAAAATATTGCCCAGAGAACTGATGATACGGCTGTTACGTCACTAAGGGTATTATTACTCAATTGAGATAACTTTTTCATTTTTTATTTTATTTTTAATATTTCCAAGGATAGAGATTCCACAGACTCCCAAGGCAACCTGTTCTGGTGCCTGACATGCCTCATGGGAAGAAAAAATCCTAACATCTAATTAAAATTTCCAGTGTTGCAACTAGGGTTTGTTGCTTCTTATTCTACTGTGCGCCTTTAAGAACAGTTTGGCTCTCTCCTGTAGCCACCCATTGGGTATTTGTAGACAGCAATAGGATCGCTGCAAAGCCCTCTCGTCTCAAGACTGAGCAAACACTGTTCTCTCAGCCTCTCCTTCTACATCCTATCAACAAATATAGCTGGGTGAAATAGGCAAATAAAGTAGTGCATAAAATATTTATTTATTGTTATGTACTCATGGATTAAAAAATGATCAGCTGGAAAACTACTCTTCCTGGTACGCCCAATACAGAGAATATATGACCATGAGCATTTTCAGAATCAAGTTTGTCTCCTAAGTGAAATACAATTTAATGGTGAAAAAGAAGAAAAACTTCAAAAATAAGTGGAAATTCTTCGCTGTCTACTAGTCTTGTGGACCTAATACTGCTTGTAGATCCAGTCACTTTACTCCTAGTCATAGGTTTTGCTTTATTTGAGAGTAAATTGCAAGAGTAAAAAAAAAAATTTTTTTTTAACTGGCACTCTTAAAATGTTTGTGGGTAGTTTAAAGGCACTGTAACTATTTTATTTTTATCTCCTTGGTCTAGCTACTGGTCTTATCAGTGCTGACCTGAAAGGGAGGAAATGAAAGGGATTATTTGTGGGTTTTTTTGGCAGCCAGAGCAACCTGTCAGGTGGTATGTGACCTTTATTGGACACATGTAAGTCAGCACTGACATGATCAAGGGGATCAACAGATGGATCAATGACCAGTTAGAAGCTTCCAGTATGACCACCATATACATGCTAGGACTAATACTGGAAGGAATTCTGGCATCCCCCCATATGCTTCTTCAAGAAAGAAAGCAAGCTCTTGTGCTTCTCTTGGATTTGTGTTGGGGTTAAATGATCTGGATTTTATATGTGTAGCAAAAGTAGCATCCCCTCAGTAGCTGTAGGTCAACAAGAGAAGGGAAATAACTGATCATCCAAACTAAACTGCAATGCAAAGATTTGCTTTTGGGATGAAAAATAAGAAAGAAAAATAAAATACAGAGGTAATAGAAAACACTATTAAGACAGAAGTACAAATATGTGATGGACTGGGAAGCACATAGGCAGAGGTGAACACAGGAAAATCATGAATCCAGAAAAGAAAAGAAATTTGTTCAGGAAATTTAAATGGAAAATTCTAAACTAAAAATTGAAAATCCTATTAGCTATTGCATACTTTATTTTGTGATCCATGAGTTAAGGTTTGCAAAATGAAAGCTTGCAAATAACAGCAGCCTGTTTCTCAATCTCCGCTCATACAGCATCCTTCTCCTCCTCCTCTTCCTTCTCCATCTCTTCCTTCTCCTCTTTCTTTTTCCTCCTCCTCCCTCCACCTCCTCCTCCTCCACCTCCTCCTTCTCCTTCTCCTTCTTTGGTATTTGTATTGTTTTGCTATTTATCCATGCCACATTCACTATCACACCAGCTTGTGCAAACATTCATAAGAATAAATTGTTTCATAAACAGATTCTTACAAAAGTAATGTTATAGTTTACTGACAGCAGTTATAGAAAGCTTCCTGTTGGATTTTCTTTGAAATGGGCTTCTCACTTCCACAGTTTGGATTTGTCAACCCTCCATTTCCACTGACTCAACTTCTGATTGCAGACTGAAGTGACTTTTTAGCGTGGAGACTTCTACTGGTTTTGAATGACGAGATTATTTATTTTTGACGAGAGGGTGCTAAATTTAGTCTTAAATTTTATTGTTTTCCCAAAGCAGACTAGTATCCTCTACATTTTTTTACACTGTACTCTGCTGTAATTAGACCTTCCAGGTCATCAAGAGGAAGCACGGCTGTCTGCAGGCATCTGTGAAGGAAAGAATCCATGTCTTTAAAACTGCCCTCTTTCTCTCCCTGCTCTTCTGCTGCTCACTGAATGTCTGAGACGCAATGAAAGAAAAAGATCCATCTTATTAATATCAAGAGAGGCAAACAGAATAGAAAAGCTTTCCCAAACCTTTTATCGGAGATATGATATAGAGAATACAATGGTGAATCAACTCCAGCCCTTCTGGAACTGCATATATAAGCACTAACAAAGTAGAGTCTGCCTAAATTTAATAAAAAAATATACCCTTTCAATATTTTATGTGTGTGTATATATATATAAAATGTTATATATATGAGACACTGAAACAAACCAACCCAGTGGTGTTTCCCTAACTGATGCTATGCCTTCCTCTCAAACAAGCTCTCCTGTCCATGGGCTAATTGTCTCAGAGCGGGGCGCAGCTACGTCTGTGCTGCTCCTGGCTCTAGAGGTAACTCTGATGAGGCCAGCTTGTGGGTCTCTGCTCCAGGCGTCATCGTGCAATGCAGACTTAACACCTGCTTTGACTCCTTCTTTCTTTACCCCAAGAGCCAATCCAGACAATTTACAGGGTAGTCACAATCCTAGAGCGCATTTACGATACACGAGAAAGGATGTTTTGTCTTTGACATATGGGAAATATAATCACAATTCACTTATCTGGGAATGTGATGGACTCTCCAAGCAGATACAAGAGGATGGTTACACTATTTAAGGCATATATTAGGTGACATTACCACGTCTCAGACGGAAAAACAAGACAGCAACTAAAGTGATTCTGGATTCCCTGTTCTCTCATATTCCCCATGCTTGGTTTAATAAAAAGGGCATAGCCCCAGAATTTGGCAGCTCTCTGCACTGCAGAGACTCTCTGCTGACTGATTTCTTTGTTCAAGGCACGAGAACGGAGAAAAGCAGCTGCTGATGATATCTGATTCTCAATCATGTTCTATATGCCTCAGTATCTCTCACCTTTTGACCCGACTGATCCATGTCGGTTAAGAAAATCCTACACTCAGTAATGAGGACAGCCAATTCCTTTTTCTGAAAGGTCAAGCTCAGAAACAAATCCAACTCCTAGTTTTCTGAAGTGCTAGAAAAAACATTCCCTTCACTCTACTCTGACCCCAGAGCATGTCTGATCTGGAGAGAATAATTGCAAGTTAGGACTGGTGCAAGAGACTTCCGGCATTCATGATCCAAGGGGTCTACAAATAGCCCCAAATAAGAATCCTCTTGTTTGAGCATCTAAAATTATTGAGAGAATCACTGATTCAATGATATCACCAGGTAGGAATTTAAATGATGCAGTTTAAAGCTGAACTTGTATCTGCATGCTTTCTTTTTTTGAGGGATGTTTCTTCCTTTATGGGTAGGATAGTGTAATAGTTATATTCTGAAAATAGAAAATAGAATATATGTTTTGCCTGTAATGGATATATATATTTCCAAGCCCTAGGGTACAGAGATGCAGGAAGGGATTCTGAATTAGCCTGCCCTGAGGTCTATAGTACATCCATTTGGAGTAGGTGTAGAGAGAAAGCATCTTTGCAATAAGCAATATTAATGCAGGGGCCAAGTCTGTAGAGGCTGTATCCTCACTTCTCCCCTGGTACAGCTAGTGCCTATCATCTCACCCAGGGCAGGTTTTAGCCTCAAGTTAGGCTACAGGTATCCTACAATATGACACTTCCAGCAGTCTTGAAGATTTTGGGTCAGCTCTGTCTGTTTGTAGTCATGTCTGACTTTCGTTTTATTACTAAGCTGGGAGCAAAAGGCAAAATATTCTGCAGAAAAACAATTTTCAAAATCTGGAGATAAGAGAAGTGTCAGAAGGAGAAATTGGATTCCCTTCAAGCACCCCAGTGCAGCTGAGATAATAAAGGACAGCATACAGAATTGCTGTTTTGTATCACAATACAAACCACCTGATGATATCCATTAGAACAATTTAAGATACATTTCCCCTTAAGAAATGACTATAAACTTTGAACTTTTAGAGCCTGCCTACAGACACTCTTGCATACAGCACTGGGTGAAATTGTTCACATATTGGCAAATGAGCGTGCTGTTTTCAGCAAGGCAGCAATACATCAGGTTAAATCTAAATCTAAGCATCTGAGAAAACAGTCTTTGGTCTATGTCTGGAGGTATGATCTTCTAGTGCATGACCAAGTAAAAAATACTCAATCTTCTTGGCTTTCCAGCGCTATATTGATCTTTTAAATAGGGATATATGAAAGTAGAGCCAATCCTTATTTATACTGGTAATACTTAATGTAAGAGCAAAACTTATGTTGACTGAGACTAGAGACCAGCTGGAAAGTTTGTTTAAAAGCGTCTTTGTGGGACTCAGAGCAAACTTTCACTGGCCCTAGAGCACCATACATATAACATATACTGTACACACACAAGCATTGATTATATGCTCAGATATACACTTTCTGAACATCATTTCTTCAGAGCTGAAAAACACTAAATCACAAAAAGTTAAATTTCAGCAGTTAACTCACTGTATGTTTTCTGAATTCTATTAGGAAGAAGAAGGTTGAACACTTGCACTCACTCCTCTGAACAGACAGCAATACTGAGTACTGAAAAATACTGGATTTATACCAACAGTTCTCTTCTTCTGTGGTTCCTTTCCTCACTGAGGAACCAGAACTCCTTTAGACTGAAATATAAAGCAAATGGATGAAACCTGAATAATTAATTACTTGAAACAGAAGGAGTCAGTGTTTTTACAAACCACCTGGCACTAATTTCAAGTAAAAGGAATGCTAATACTTGGGGGAAAAACTATTTTCTAAGGTCCTCTAAGTGTTTCAAGCCAGTGATTTGAACATCTGGCTAGGAAAGCTCATGTTTGAGCATGGGAGGATTAGGTTAAACAAACCTGTCTCCGGGGTATGGAGGACTTGAACAGAGTCAGCATAGTGCACACCTGAGCCACAACAAGTCTTAGGAAAGAAATTCCTGGAGAAGTTCATACACAAATACATATAGGTAAAGCTGAAAATAAAATATAAAAGCTTATGAAATCTACATTAAAAAGGAATAGATATCTATCATTATCAGTACATAGCTGCCTGTTACTGAGTGCAACAAGAGTCTTCTTGCTCCTGCCACCGAGCCTTCAGAAGCCTCCTCCCAACAGAAATGAGTGGTGTACAGGCAGCCAGGGGAACTGGGGACACTGAGGGGATCCAGCTAATCGTGTTCAGCTTACTGAAAACAACTGACGGCAAATCCATGTGACAGCAAAACTACCCAAGAAACTGTAAAGCAGTAAGGAAAAAACAACCCCCAGAAAGAAAACTTCACACCAATGAATACCTTAGTATTCATCTGCCTCTATGGTTTTTACTGCATTACTTTCCATCTATATCTCAAACTCCTCATTTTTTTTCTTTTTTTTCTTTTTTTTTCTTTTCTTAACAGGGAAGTGAGTTGTCTACAGAAGTCTACAAAATATATTATTAAAGTAAAAATTGGCTCCCTTCCCCTCTCTCTTTTTCCCCAAATGTATGAAAATCCATGTCCACAAATAAGCAGTGCGCTCACAAAAAGTTTATGCCTTTTGGATATAGTGATTATAGGTTTTGAAGAGATTATTCTATTCTGTATGCAGGGGCAAATATTGTTTCTCTTCACTGTTTTGAGCTTTCCCTTATTGTCTTCTGCTTTCCACACAAAATTGAGCTAACAGATACAGAACAACAACAAAAATAATACAAGCAGAAGAGCAATTGTTCTGAAATGCTTTCATTAAAAATATGAAAACCAAAAGCCAGACCAACAAGAAAATGTTTTTTCCTTCCCAAATCCATTTACAATTACTTGCTGTAGTGGTACTATAAGAATCCAAAGCGAAAAAGATGTGGCCCATCCAAGCTTTACATTGAATTATTCTTCAGGGCAAAAAAAAAAATCCTAAGTACTGCCTCATGCATTGAAAAGAATTCAAATCAATCCTGTGGAATAAGGCCTTCAGGTTACAGATGTAAATTGCTTGCAATAAACCTAATACATCTCTCCCAGCCTTTTTATTGTAGATACTGCTGATTGATATGCTGTATTAAAGTGCAGCAGAGATTGTTGTGGTATGAATTGATATTAACTGGTGAATAACATGTATATAAATGTGTCATAACCCGTTTAAATCAATGTTAACCCTTTCCCCTTAGTTAGATCTGGAAATCTCCAAACATATTTTTTTAAATGAAAGTGATAAGCAATGTACACAATGAATATCCTAATTTATTTAATGTCATTTTAATGGTTTCAATTTACTTTTTTTCTTAAACAAATGTCAAGTTCAGTTGAAAATGATAAGTCTTGGCTATTGTAAGTACATTTTTTGTGCTCAAAGTTACTAACAAAATGTTAATCAGGCTTATTTCCTGCCCAGTGCTATTACCTATCACTTCAAAGCGGAGCTTGTAAGATTTAAAGATAGTTTCTGAGCAGTCAGGACCTCCCTGTGGCATTAGAAATTGAACTCGCTTTTTCTTCTCCCTTTTCTTAGACTGCTTATTCCATCAGGAGTAATTTACTCTAATTAGAGGCTGTGTGTTCTGAAACTGTAACCGGTTCCACAGGACAAGTTGAATGATATTGTGTCGCTAGTTGTTATGCCCTTATCAACTTCATAAGCAAACTTTAAACCTGAATAAATTAGACCTAGAAACACAGCATTTGTCAGACTGGATCAGACCACAGGTCCATCACGGTGGCCTGCCTGCCACTGGCAATAATCAAACACTTCATGCTCTTGAGCAAGACAAAATATGCCTAGGGCACCCAAGGCAATATTCTTTGTAGGGGAGAGAAAATTCCTTCCTGACCTCTGCAGGTGATGGATTATCTCCCTAAAGCTTAAGATTTTCTTATGACTTTGCTTTTTGTCTTTTTTTTTTTTTTTTTGCTTTAACTAGAGAGGTAATGGATATCAAGTCAGGATTACCTAAACGTAAAACCAGACACATGCTCTTTATTCAACTTGATTCTTCTTTCCCACCATGGAAACAAAAGTCACAAAGTGGCTCATGCATAAATGCTTGATTTCACAGAATTTAAAACTGCTCCTATCAGTGACCGCAGGATCTGTGGACAGTCTGGGCAAACTGTCAGTGTGTGTCCTTCTGTAGCCTTCAGTGTGTCCTAGCCTTCCCAGCCAAAGAGTTTCTTGTTTTTTCAGTAACACCCCCACCTCCCACTCAATAATATAAATAAGATGGATTTTTCCTCCTCATTCTCCATAGCTCTGACTGCTTTTATTATGTGGGGTCTTTCTGGGTTTTGTTGCTGTTGTTGTAGGGAGGGTTTTGGTTTTGGGTTGGGTTTTTTTAAATATTTTTATTTATAATAGCTCCTCCTAGGACATTCCTGGGTTATGCTGTTTATTTTAAATACATCTTTGTGGGACAGCTGTTTCAGTCACAGTAACATTTGCCTTAAAGTCATAGGATCAAAGATATAAGACATAATGAAGCAAGAGTGTAACATTATTTGGCTCACAATGTCATCATTATGACTCTATCGCTTTCTGGCTTTTTTTGATTTTGTTATTTGAGAAGATCCTCTGTGGGCTATGTTTTAGCTAAACTGTAACAAAAAGCACAAATAAAGTCAAACAGAAAACTCCCACAAGAAAACTTTTTCTTTAGAAGAGCCATTCTCTCCATCCTCCTCTCATGACTTCTCATCTTTCAGGTTAAAAAAAAATAATCAGTTATTTCATCTATTTTCACCCATGAGCATTATACTCAGCTTGGTTGAATTTCATAGGCGTCATGCTGCTCAGGGACAGAGATGTCTACATCTGTATAGCTTTGTTTTTTAATTGCCCAGTCATGTTAATTAAGTAAAACAACTTACAGCACTGTTATTAACAAACATCCGACTCATTGCTTACTTTCTCACCAGGCCATTAGCCTGTACGTTACTTGGTACTGGCCTCAACTACATCTTTGATTTTTCTCCAAGATGAAGATTCAAAATTGCCTTGTTCTCCACTCTTTCAGTTAAATAGTCTGTCTTAAAACACAATTTAATAGTTTTTTTTCTTCCTTTTTCCCCTCTGCCAACAGTGCTTTACAACAGGCTTTACGGTCTTTTTAAAAAAAAATAAAAGAAAAAGTAATTATCTTTTTGAGCTCACCTTTATTTTTTCTTTAAAGTAGAAGACTGAGAAAAACCATGACCCCTTTAAATAACTCAAAATCTATTTTTTGCTACAAAAACTTAGCATAGATATACATGATATCTCTAATATTTCAGCTAGTATCCAATCATAAAAGGAGAAGCAATGTCTTTTATTCTTCAGTTTTTCCTTATTTCCTGAGCTTCTTAAGTGTTGAGTTTGATTTCAGGGTTTGTGTTTCTGGTCTTTTTTCTGGTAACTCTGCTTAACCCAGAACTGTGTAAAAGAACTCTGCTTTTAAAATAACAGTTGTCACTTCCCTATTTTTTCTCAAATAACACGTATAAAGGTAGGAGGTTTAAACATTTGGTTAAAAAACGAGAAACAGCTTTTAAAGATGAAAGCACCTCAGTAATAGGTTGTGATCATTCCATAAAAGAGAGGTGTAATTACCGCTGGTCCAGAAAAGAGGGTGCAGTGGAAAGGCCATCGATAGCGTATTTATAAAAAAGAAAATAATACTTCAGAATGAAAATGCACTACACTGAAACAGTTGCAATGCTCCATAAAATCACTGGAATTGAGCAACACATTAAGAATGCTATGTATCTCTTTTTCTTATGACAAGAAAATACATTTAACTTACTTTGCAAGATAATGGCATCTTTTATGATACATCCTTGGTGTACATTGTTCTGTCACCTTCAAAAGTGCACAAATTCACTTTCAAAAGTTCATGCGGTGTCCAGGGCCTTGAAAAACTGATAACACATTTGCTGCAGCTGTTGTCATTCTCAGAGGGGTGAGCCAAATAATTTGCAGAACTACTGGATGAAGCTAGAACCATCTAAACTTAGTGTGGAGGAGTTACATCATGCATTAAAAAGCTTGAAACAGATGTTAGGAGTTTCTCAGCATATATAGAATGCACAGTACTAAACACCTTTGGGCTTTACCTCACATGAATAACTTTGCTCATGTACATTGGAATATGTCACCTGAATGTACACCTCAATATATACTTACAAAGTACATGAGCACTTTGTAGGATAAAAATTTATGAAAAGAACCCCCTCATTGGTATGATATTCAGCACATAAGTCTTTCCTAAACTGCACTTTTGGGGATCTAGATTTCAAGTAGCCCCAAAACAGACACACTATGTAAAATATAATGAGAGATGAAATGGACAAAGAAAAGGAAGCATAGTCATGATCATGATTGTTGTCTAAAAGATATATATGAAGTGAAAACTAGAACTTTCCAACTTAAAAAGCAGAACCTGCACAAATTTTAACCAAAGCAAAGCCCCATCCATTTTCAGCCACTGATAGTACATATTTCTATGATAGTACATATTTCTAGACATCAGCTCAGAGGTTACTTCACAAAAAAAAAAAAAAAAAGATGGAGATGTTAATTAATTAGATAATATGCACATCAGCTGCCTCCCTTAAAAGAGTATAAAGTCCCTCTAAGGAACCTGTGTAGCAGTCTGCAAAAATTAACAATTAACAATTAACAATCAACATACATATACAATAAATGCACACAGATTGTAATTAAAGTGTAAAAATAATATCTGGCAACATTTTTGAAAAACAAAGGAATCAATATTATTGGTATTTTCCTATGACTATTTACTATATCTTAATTCACTGTCAAAAGAAACAGCCTTTTCCTTTGTTTTCCAAATAAATCCTATTTTACTATTTCCCATTGTAAAACATTTTACATGAAAAGACAGTTAACTGCAAGCAGTGTGCTTCGCTTAATTTAAGCCCTCTATGAGACACATGATCCCAGAGGGCAACTCTTACACCTCTGTTAGATGCCTATACTAGAATTAACCAAATTGCTTTCAGAGGTGCCATCTCGCTCTGATCACCGAGGCAGCAAGCGTAGTTAACTAGTGTACCCTGCTAAATGTCTGATTTCTAGATTATTAGGGTTAAGTGAAGATGAAGCCTGCCCTTTGTGATAAAAGTTGGGTATTTTAAATAAAAATAAGCAGTGCCAGTGATAGATATATTTCTGAGCATGTCAGTTTGCCAGCTCAGACAGTACATTTTCCCTAATGCCAAATATTTTCTTATGTTTGGATGTGAAAAAAAAATAAGGTTGGAACACTCATCTATATAGTATATTTTAGTGGCTCTTTTGAAAGTCACAAGGATATTTAGGCAAGATGCAGGAAGCCACAACTTGAAAGCGCTGTCTGTCCTTGGTGACCCCAGGACTGCATACATCTTTCCCTTGCCTAGAAAGGGGAGTGATTCCACACGCTCTGCAATGTAACATGCTCTTTAATGAGGAACGAACTTAATAGTGGTGTGAATCACAAACCACAGCAACAAAGATAAAATTCACAAACCAGTTTTGCAAAGTGTTAGAACACACAAACTTTTTAAAAGATAATTCCCAGTGAGGGAAACATTCACCATGTTTGAATGTAACTCAGCTTGCTTTGTATCTCTGGTTATTAGTGGAAAGCTGATGTGTGTTAGCATCTAAGCTCTTTGGTAGTTTATGCTGAAGCACTGAACCAGGAAGGACATTAATTCACATGGTGACTTTTGGAGCCAGACTATAAAGACTCATAAATATTATATATTCCATTATTTGCTTCTTATAAAGGGGATTACTATATGAAAAACCAAATATTGGCTGCACGTAGGAAAAAGAATCAGAGTATGCAAAAGGAACCGGTTGTAAATTTGGGAGACTAAAGACGGAAGAACACATCAAGGTGACATTTCCTGACTTGCTGAAGAC